>NW_022706987.1:624617-652399 GCF_011630105.1 Anneissia japonica
ATGTACCATACCATATTTTAGGGGAAATACAACATTTACTAAATCAGATCAGACACATTTTGTAAATATTTTATGAGAGTGAATGCGATAATGTTGCTAAATAATATAAACAAAAACCCTTAAGAAACTTTCTATTTTGTTTTGTTTTAAGTTATTTAAACTTAATGGAATTTAAACCTCTAAAGTTCTGGTGAAAATTCACTTTAATTTGTTATTTTTCATTTAGTCCCTAAGTAAAGCCTAATGCATGCGTTCTTTGGCAAAACTGGATATAATGCCTAACATCAGATTTTTCATGCTTCATTGGCTTTTGTTTTAATTTTTAAAAGCTCATTATGTCCATTTTGACTGGGTTATAGAAAAAAATATATAAAAAAAGTACTTCAGTATGTTTTTCTGTTGTGTAGTTAGTACATTTACACAAAAAAAATTGATATTATTCATTTCCTTAACAAAAGGCTAGCAAGAAACACATTTTGCTCAATATCTTAAAACTATGATTTTGGCTTATAATGCGTTCTTCCGAATGGAGGTTTTTGGTAATAACTTTTTTCCTGGTATTTTGTTTGGAAATTGTTCTATTATAGCGAATATAAGCATGAGTCTTTTGAACAGTTTGGTAGAAAAAAAGAACTCTCTATGCCTATAGTAACAGTAACCGAAATACATATTTTTTTTTCAAAAAATGGATAATTTTGCATAAAAGTGGCTATTTTGGGTCATTAGATGAAAGAATTTCACTTGGGATCCACCAGATTCATAATCAGCAAGGTCAAAATACCCCAAATCAAGTAGATCTCAGCTTATACCCAGAAATGCCAATTGAATTGTTGTAGAGAACGATTTTTAAGAAATGGAACGAGTCTATGTACTCAATAGGGTCTAAACTTACCGTCTGGGATAGGGTCAGTTCAACCATATCTAATATAATTAATTAATTGTAACTTATGTAAATGTAATATTAATGAACATTGAGAATAAAGATTATACAATACTAATATATAATAATATAATATAAATTACCTCATGTACTAGTTTATATGGTGTTTTAAATATTTTATTTGGTATTGATTTAATTTATTGTAATTTTAACAATTCTTTTGGGCAATCAAAAATGTATATATCAATCATAATTCAAAATATAAAGTGTAATATAAATTAGATAACTGAATTACATACACAAATAGATGTTTTTCTTTTCAATTTTCCTATACGAATGGAAACATGTACATATAATCCAAAATTTTACCTTCTAATTCGCTTTTATGCAGCAAACATTAGTTTTCAGCATTTTGTACTTATGTATTGACATAGATGTTTGTCGATGGCATATTCTTTTTCTCCCCAGTGACAGTTTATTGTGGAGGAAAGATTAACACATTAACTGTCACTGGGGAGAAAAAGAATATTCCATCGACAAAATCTATGTCAATACATAAGTACAAAATGCGGAAAACTAATGTTTGCTGCATAATGTTTGTCCTCCACAATGTTTTTTGCAATGGACTTATTAATTGATGTATTGGCATATTATTCTTTCTCTACCCAATAACAGTTATGTGTGTTATTCCCTCTGCAACAGACTTATATACAAACCGACTTATTAATTGATGTATTTGCATAGATGTTTGTCATTAAGTATTCCCGTAATAGACATATAATATTATATTGTATTATATCATTTCAGTGCTCTATGATGACTCATTCCGGAAACTGATCGACAATCTGGTATTGGCTTTCTAGATAATTGCACGATTTAGTATTCAGTATTTCAGTTAATAATAAATATTCATAGTGTATTAAGTTATTGTAATAATTGTAATAATATTGAATAAATAAATATTAATTGTATTCAGTATACTATTGAATATTGTTTTTTTCTTCTTGAGTATTGAATGAGCAGGATGGTTTGAAAAAAAAAAAAAGCGCCCTCGAATAGAAAAAGGCCCAAAATATGACTAAGTTTTTTGGCAACTTTAGTCTATGGAGTTCTGGAAAAAATAGTGAAGAAAAGCGCCCTCAAACAGCCCTTTTACCCCAAGTTCTTTAGGGTCTCGTAATTGTCAATAGGGAGAAAGCTCCCTCTATAACCAGGTTTTTCAGAACTCCACAGTTGTCAAACATATTAAACTGACAATTGAGGGCGCTGAAAAACTGGCTTTTAGAGGGCGCATTTTACCATACTTTTAATAGAAATTGACAATTGGAGACCCTGAAAAACTTAGAAATAAAGTGGCTATAGAGGGCGCTTTCCAGCACCACAGGGAACCCCTTTAAACAGAAATTTAGAGACCCTGGTAATTTTGTGTTTCTATTAGAGGGCACCCTTCAGCACCACTTTAATACAAATTGAGGGAAAATGGGAAACTTGGTCCTTTTTCTTTTAGAGGGCGCTTCTTTCGTCTTGCAAGCTTATCCGGTCTTCAGACACGACCAGCAAAGAAACACGTCAACACAACTTATATTTTTTATTATAAAATCTTCACAACCAAAATCATATAAATTTATATAAATATACAAAAAATAATAATTATAGGAAATTGTTTCTCTTGGTTCAGTATTTTATAATGATGCAAGCTGTCTTGATTCTCCAATAAACTTATTAAAAATAATAAAAATCACCGTGATTAAGTTGTCTTCTCTTATCTTGCAAACTATTAGGCATCACCAATTAAATTAACCAAAAGTTAAAATGCTTTACACAGCCTATATTAGAAAAATGAATTATAGTAGTTCTGGTTACTCTTCCTCATCTTGTTGCAATTCGCTAGTTCATACAGTTTGTATAATATAGTCAATATTTCAGAATGAAAGTTGTCATGATCCAGTAACTTGTTTGTGTTCTTTCACGTCCCGCGATTATGCTTTTTAAACTAGATTTTCCAAATAAACTTCAGTATACTTTTCCTGTCTTGCAACATTGGTCATGCTCTGTTGCTGCATCTGCCAAATATAAAATTTAATAAAGAATGAGAAACAGCACATAAAGAGAAACAATTTTAAAAATTTAAACTTCATTATATTTCACTTGGTACTTACAGTGCCATGATTCTTTGATACAATGTCTTGCAGTAAGGATTTGTCTGTCCTCTGCAAACAAAAGAAAGCCAATTAAATAGCTGCCAAATAAATTAATTGAAGATAACAACAGAAAGCAATAAAATATAACTATGAAAATCAACATGGTTTTTTTTTCTTTCCCTACACACAGAATTTATGAATAGACTCGCCCATTCTGTCTATACAGAATAATTTAACACCAGGTTTTTCACTAACTACTGTCTTACTAGAAATTAGAAAGAACAATATCACTTATTGTTTTTCATAGTTTTGTATTTGTAGCTGTACAAAACTAGCACTATTCTATCTTATCAATCATATCAATTAACCATGGAATTCCATCACCAGTAACGTACGTTTTTCCATAGTCGTTAACAAATAATAGTTTGTAACAGTACGGCCCTTCCAACATTTTAACGAATATTACGTTAGCAAAATAATATAATAATTTGTTTACGATTTCAACTTTACTAATTTTGATTAAGGCCTTTTAGCTCTATCATAGTTTCAGATCGTCTCATAATAAATAAAGTTAATACATTTCGACTTAGGCGGCCTATCTTATGATCATCTATTTGCTTGCAAAATAATATAACATCAATGTGGTTTCTATATTTTTATAAATAAATTTATTTGTATTTTCTATGCATAATAGCTGGTAGAGTTCAACATTCATATTCAAAATAATGCATTTCACTTTTGACGTTTTCTCACTTTACTCGCGTGTCAAGAGTGTGTATACATTTGCTGATTTCAACCATACAGGCACAGTACCTCATATATCAATAGTCTCGACTGCTAATGTTACTTCGCACCTTTTTAGTTCGGCAGCTCACAAAAAGTTCTCACTATGTAATTTTCACCATGTAGGTATTTACTGGCAGTCGTAAATGATGGTTCTTTGTCTATCCTCAAAATTCAACACTCAAAAATAACATATATTATGGTGGCATTAATATTAATTTAGTTTACATGTTCAACAAAGCCCTGGATACACTTCGGCATAGAGTGACTTGCATAATTTTCCATATTTGCATATTTAGCACAACCCTGGATATTACGTACCTTTTACCTTCCTTTATTGATAACGAATCCGTTCGTTAGTAATGAAATATAATAACTGAATAAAACATAAAACTTTTTGGCAAAAAATATATAATGTCTGGAGATTTTTGTATAATCGGAAAGCAATGCAAGAAAAGAATGAGGAAAGAAGGAGAAGGCTGGGAAAGAGAATGTTTATCCAGTCCCCGACCGAGTTACATTTTCTCGCAATTCACATTGGCGGATCTGGGGGAGGGGATCATGGATCCTGACCCCTCCCTTGGGCAACAAAAAGGGGGGAAAAAGAATTCTTGACCTACATTTTCAGGACCCGTGAGCTGATTTTTTTTTTCAATAAGAAAATTAGAATTTTGAAGAACATAAAAGTCATTAAAACACACTTCAAATGTCGGGAAAGCTCACTTCCCGCCATCTAGGAATCAAGATTTTCCCCGGGGGAGAACCTCCGGACCACCATTTCTTTTTGGGATTTATCGATTCATGGAAAAAAGAATACGCATGCAACTACTCATTTGTTTATGTATGTATACACACATAAAATAAAAAAATGAGAAAAATTTACCTGACCGTTTTCAAGAGGGGAAAACCTTGAATTTTAAAGAACTTAAAAAGTAATTTAAAAGACATTTCTGAAGTCAGAAAAGCTCATTTCTCGCCATCTAGAATTCGAAATTTTCCCGGGGGAGCCCAGACTCCCTTTTTCTTTGGGGTTCATTGATTCATTGAATCAATTTCAAGAGGGGGAAAACCTTGAATTTTGAATAACTTAAAAAGTCATTAAAATACACCTCAGAAGTCGGAAAAGCTCATTTCCCGCCATTTAGGAATCAAAATTTTCTCGGACCTCCTTTCTTTTTGGGATTTATCGATTCATGTCAAAAGACTACGTATGCAATTACTCTTTTTTTTTATGTATGTATACGCAAATAAGGCATATTTACTGTAATACGAATGAGAAAAAATTACCTGACCGTTTTCAAGAGCGGAAACCTTTAATTTTGAGAACTTAAGTACTGTATCGTAATTAAAAGGCACTTCAGAGGTAAGGATTTTCTCATTTCCTGCCATTTTAAATCAAAATTTTTTCCTGGGAGAACTAGAATCCCCTTTTTTTTTTGGGGGGGGGGGGGGGTGGGGGATGGGTTTTTGGGGGGGGGGGAGGTCATTGATTCATGGAATCGTTTTCAAGAGGGAAAAACCTTGAATTTTGAAGAACTTAAAAGTCATTAAAAGACAACTCAGAAGTCAGAAAAGTCATTTCCCGCCCATTTAGGAATCAAAATTTTCTCGGACCCCTTTCTTTTTGGGATTGAACTTACATACGCTCCAGATTATTGAAAGCCCCTCTTTTCCATAACAGTTATGAATTCCTCCTTCACTGGCTGTCCTTAAAAACAAACGAGTCTGGGAGACAAAGAATACGAAAACTTGTAATGTAATGTTAACTTAGCCTTGAGCATGATTAAATCATTCTCTTGACTTACCTCTTAAACATAATTATTGGTCATTCCCAGGAATGGTCGGAGTTGCTTTTTCGACCGTTTGTGCATCCAGGATAATTTGTATTTTCTCTGGTCGATTTTGAAGCTTGCCCTTTCCTTCAAAACATGCCCGAGAAATTCGATTGTTTCGTACACAATAAACACTTGCTGGAATGTGCTATCAAGCTTGCCGCTCGTAATCGTCAAAAAAAATTCCTTTAGCTTGATGTTTCTAATAATCACTGTGAATAAGAATATCATCAATATAATTAAGGATGTCATTAATGCCATACAACTTTCTCATGATCCTACTAAAAGTAGCCGGTCCATTCACTAAGCCAAACTTTAAATTGAAGTAACTTATCTGGGGTCATAATGAGGGGTTTAAAAGCTTCTTTCATAGGAACCTGTTAGTAACCTTTACTGAGATCTATTTTTGTGAAAACAAAATGATCTTTGGCTATTTTGTGAACAATTCCTCTTGATTCGGTATAGTTTCGGCATCAAATATTGTAGGCCTACCTTGCTTAATTTGTCAAAAAAATCGACACAGAATCGATTTGATCCATCAGGCCTTTTAACCAAAATATGCATACGGGGCACACAATGAGGTTCGATTACTCCCATATCATACTCACTTTTGCTGTATCTGTGTGCGTGAGGTAGTGGGTACGGTTTAGTACGGATCATCGGTTTTCAGGTTGATTCCATGATGTCCTAATCCGGCAAATATGTAAAGACATCCGAGTAGTTTTTCTTTTACGGTTGTTTTACATCCGCTCTGCAAGACTTATCAAGACAATTGATAATATGAACATCTGCTGTGATATCTTTTGCCAGAAGAGGATGAAGCTGCAAAAAGTTTTACATTGGACAGGTGATAATTCTGATAATTTTCATACATTCAATGACGGCTGTGC
Source organism: Anneissia japonica (assembly GCF_011630105.1). Taxonomy (NCBI): domain Eukaryota; kingdom Metazoa; phylum Echinodermata; class Crinoidea; order Comatulida; family Comatulidae; genus Anneissia; species Anneissia japonica. The sequence goes on from NW_022706987.1 coordinate 631,144, forward strand.
CGAACAAATCCAAGACACAATCTGTGGATTCAAGTACCATCTTCTATCGCTGCACCTACGTCTTTCTTTAGGCCCGTTAATAATGTAACTTTAAGAGGTTGTCATGAACAAGCCTTTACTTAACATTAATCAAATTCTATTTTTTAGATTTCCAACCTTTGTTACTATTGGAAGCGGTCCTTTCAATGGAAGCAAGAGCTTATTTCTATCAGTCGGTAACAAGAGGACCTTATCCCCTACTTCAAATTTACGTAGCCTACTTTTCTTATCGTAGTGGTGCTTCTGTGCAACTTGGCACGTTTCATTCATACGTCGTTTCAGATCTAAGGCATTCTGGTACGTGGTTTTGGTTTCTGGGGTATCCACTTCTCCTGCCCATAGCTCCCGCAAAATTGACAATGGTCCACAAACCTTACGCACATAAAGTTTGAAAGGAGGGAACCCAAGACTTTCCTGTGGAGACGCTCTAATGGAGAGGATCAAGTTATCTATCCCAATCTGTGGGGCGCTCACCACACATACGTTTAAGCATTTGTTTTAATGTCCCATTAAACCTTTCATAGTCCATTACAGGCTGGGTGGTAGGGTAAAGTCATTTATTTAATGGACAAAAGTGTGCTTACCTGATTCATTACCTTCGATGTAAATTGTGATCGCTGGTCCGTTAAGTCTTTTTGGGAAACAGAAGAAAGCAAATCGTATTCTATCTGCTGCACCACCACTAGACCACACTGACCCATTATTAAAAAATTAAATGCCTAAAACTACTTAAATTGAAAGACATCAATATACTGCAACAATGCAACTTCCTGTTTTCCTCAACCAAGTCCTTGAATCCCCCACAATTTATTAACTTATTTCGAAATCGACAGAACTCTTCTCTTACCATAATTATTTTACCAGAACTGGCATAAATCTGCATATTCCGTTGCAAAAATACATCTTTTCAGTATAATATCAGATTTAGCGGTCCAAAATGTTACAATAATTTACACAATAACTTAAAACAATTTGTATAAGAGAAAAGCTTTTCTATTCAATTTAAATTTATTTATTCGGGAACCACGTGATCAAAAAACTCACCATTGGCCCCGGGGAAACATGGGCGTAACAAAACACCATCGAGGGTAGTCCCAACCAATAGTGGGTTAACACAAATACATAAAATATCATCAAGTTAAAATCGTTAGGCAAAAATCGGCGGTCAATTCGAATAAAGCTTCAAAGGTAGTCACGGTCTAAGCAGATATCATTTCAGAACATTTTTGAAGCAGTTCAAATCAATAACCAGGTGTTCCTTGATAGTGTCTGGAAGTTGATTGAATAAACGTTGGAATCTAACAAAGGTAGAATTAAAATAAGTATCTTTTTTAGCTCCTACACTTATGAACCTCACAGCATTAACCTTCCTTCTGCTAATTATGGGGAGCATGCTGTTATCGATATCTAACTTTAAAAAAAAATATTCTATCAAACTTAAAGAACATATTTTATTCCGCAATTTAACCTGAAACAACATTTTTTTAAATAATAAAATCAATGATTTATTAGCATTTCTTAGATGACGATCAGTTATAAACTTTTTCTGTCTCTTTGTGATCTGTTGTTGATTTTTCTGTTTTCCGTTTCATGTTTTTCTTTTTCTCAGGTCAACCATCTACAAGCTTTGTTGCTTTTCCGGTTTTGCCCTCTTCAAATTGTTTTCTCTTTTTTAATTATTTGAATCAATTGTTACACTTTAACATTTTCAAGAAAATAAATGTTAATAACATTTATGAAATGAAAAGAAGTGAAAAAACACATTCCTTTGGAATCCTAATTCTGGCAAACACTTATTAAAGCTTCAGCAACTCTCTGCTTCATTATTAAGGAATGCTACAGCCTCTAAGTAACGAGTATAAAAATAAAAAATGGTTAGTATTTACCTGTTTCTATCTTTTGCCATAGGATGGATAGGGCCAACAATATCGACAGCTATCACCTGTGTGCAAAACATCTCTGGAAAAACAAGTTGCGTAAAACTATTCCCATTATCAACAGAAGGTGAAAAAGAAGATTATTCTTATACAGAAAAGTATACTTACTTATAACGTGTACTTATTTTAACGCTCTCGTTCTTGGCGAAATCCCTTATCCGTTGAAGAGACCCATCACCTTCTTGAGCGGTCTTCATTTCGCTTGGTGTGATATTTTGGTTAGAATCAGGAGTTTTAATGTGTTGAATGGTTTCTCTTGGCTCCTAACTTGAGCTCTGGTCTGGAATAACCTTGATCGCGTAACGGTACCGGTTGGTTTTTAAAAATCTCTCAGTTCGTTATCTGAAAATTTACTAAAACTTTGCATATTAACAACTTATTTGACAAATCGGTATACATTTGTGAATTGAAATAATACTAATATAGATTGAGGCTGATTTTTGTTCTGATTTGGTTGTTTTAATGACATAAAAAATCTTTCCAGGTAGGCCGAACCTCGTTTACGCTTGACACACGTCAATGTCCACGGTCATTCACCTGAGATCATCTGGCGGCTTACCTTTGATTACAAAACACTGCGCAAGTCAGACCATCGCTCTTCTGACGTTGCGAAACCCTATGATCGGACCTAAATATTTTGTGCAATACGAGAAATACTGATCATTTTTCTGGATGTTTCATACTGTATTTTTAGAATGGTTCATATTGTGATATTGTACTGAGTGTTTGTGATATTGTACCGAATCTTTGAACGTATCTTATTGGTTCACATTGGTCGATTTGGCGGGAAATTCTAACCTACTGATTGCTGCCCACAGTGACCTTCATCCCATTTTGGCACATCAATAAGATATAGATAGAATTTAAAATTAATATCGACAAGTTTATATACAAAAAAGGCATGGTTGTTTAGATTGACCTCCGAACACTGACAAAACATTCCGATTTTTTTAAAACTTGAAAAGTGTATGATGTAGTACACTTGCTGAGGTGAACCTCTTCCATAGTGTAATACTCGCTGGTGATTTTAATATTAGATATTCCTGCAATAATTTTAACTCATGTAATTTACTCAAGAAATTTACTTTTATTTTTGATATTTTAAATTTTACTCAAATTGTCCCTTTTGTAACTAGAAGACACAGTAATAAAAGTAATGATGATACCATAATTGATCATGTATATGTAAACAAAATGGAATTGATTCGATAGCCCACCACCCAGGTTTAACAGGTAGTGGACCGTGATGGTATATTTATTAATTTTAATTTCGCATTTGTAAATCACTCTCTTCCTGCAAGTTATTTCTACAGTATTCCAAGGTAGATGTGAAAATTTTTATAAAAACTTTTTTCCGAAATCAACTGGGAACCATGTTTTCTTTGAAAAGAATTTCGAAACTGAGTTTTCTCCAAGCAATCTACCAAGCTTAACTAGGTCAACCAGGTTAAGCGAAAATGCTAGTAATTATATATAATAGGTGTCAACACATTAAACCAGGTTATTTCTTACAAATACATCGGGGTAACTTTTACCTCAAACACCACATTTTGTACTTACCACTGCCTCAGAATTGAGAATCATTTCATTATCACTTATTGTTTATCACAGTTTTATAATTGTATCTATAACAAAACACACACTATTTTATCATAGCAATCTTTTAACTATATCAATTAATCATTCTTGATTTATAATTATATATTTGTCACCTTGGAATTCCATCAACATTAACGTATATTTTTATAACATTTTATTTAAAAAGCCATAGTATACCGTAGTTAATAAATAATAAAAGCTTAACATTATTGCACAGCACAACTTTATCAGCATGGCCCTTCCAACATTTCAATGAATATTACGTTAGCAAAATATAATAATTCGTTTGAAAATTTGTACAAACATTGCATTCTAGCTCTATCACAATAAGTTTCAATCGTCTCCATTATACCGTAAAAATAGAATTTGAAGCCCTGGGATTTTTTTTTTTTGCGAACTTTGAATGGGCTTCTTTTCAAGATGGGCTTCTTTTCGAGACTATTTTTCAAAGAAAAGAGGGGGAGGGGCGCTTTTTTTTAAATGAATGCAGTAAATTTTGTGAATTTGTGCTGTAAAACAATAAATGAGCCCACTGTAGCATCAATCAGTATCATAGAGTGATTTAACTGGCATTAAATCACCTAAACTACTTTATAAACCAAGCTTGTATTTAATTTATTTTGCTTTCTGAAATTCATGTACAGTGTATGTGACTGTAATATCTTAAAAAGAAGCCAATGCTATCCCAAAAAGATCCCATGGGCTTCTTTTTTTACTTTTTGAGATGGGCTTTTTTTAGGCTAATTTTGCAAACTAAAAGGAGGGGGGGGGGCTTCAATTCGAGATGAGCTTCATCTCGAGATTAAGCCCAGTGCACTAATTCGAGGTTTTACGGTATACATACATAATAAATGAAGTTAATACCTCTTGGCCTCAACTCCAATCAACTCCTCGATTTCTGTTAAGTAGCTCACGTTCACTTTTAAAAGTTGCATCAAAAACGTTCAATTCAATAAATTCATTTAACTCGCGTATCAGGAGTGTGTATAAAACTGCTGATTTCAACCATACAGGTACAGTACCTCATATTTCAGTACGGTAGTCTCGACTGCTAATGTTACTTCGCACATTTTCAGTTCGGTAGCTCACAAAGTTGCATTCTCACTATGCTATTTTCACCATGTAGGTATTTACTGGCAGTCTTAATAATATGTTATATTTATATAGCGCTTAATGCCAACAAGGAATCTAAGCACTTCACATTACTACCCCCGGGTGGAAAATCAAACCGTTCCCACTGCGCCAAACCACTTCTACTAAATAATAATAATGCTGGTTCTTTGCCTATCCTCAAAATTCAACTCTCAGAAATAACGTATATTATATTGGCATTAGATATCTAGCTGCAGGCAGTATGTGCACAATTCTGTATTAATATCAAGGTTTTGGACATAGTCCCCTCTTTTACACCCCAAAACCAAGTCCCTCCTCTATTACACCCAATTTTACGTCTAACGAACAATCTCATTATTTATATTTCCTACAGCGTGGCGTACAAGCTCCCTTAACCCAATTCATAAAAAGGGTAATCAAAACGATCCAAAAAACTATAGAGGCATCGCGATTGGTAGTAACCTTTGCAAATTCTTCGGACATATTCTGACCAATATATTAAATTCTTGCACAACATTATACCATTTAATCAAATAAGGTTTAAACGAGGCGCGAGGACAAGTGACCATATTTTAATTTTAAAAACTCTCATCGATAAATACACCTGCGCCTCATGCCCGGGATTTATCAATCTCAGCTTAGCAAATGTCTTAAGTCAAAAAAGTTAAGATGTCCTAAGCAAATATCTTAAGCTGATTTATCAAACCATCTTAGCAAAATCGTAGCTTAAAAATCATCTTAGATGGCGCATGCATACAATCGACTTTTTAATTCTAAGCAATATTGATAAATTTGACTTAAGCAAACAGATGGACTTAAGACAAACTTAAGCTGATTTCTAGTTTGATAAATCCGGCCCCAGGTGCTCGACTATACGTGTGTTTCGTAGATTTTGCGGCCGCGTCTGATACGGTTAGGCACGAGGCCCTCCTCATGAAACTCAATAACGTCGGAATTGGCGGAAAATTCTTTAAAGTCATTGCCTATGTATCGCTCTGTATCTTATGTAGTAAAATGGCTAGCCATATTTCATATTTAACAACACAAGTGACCCATTGGATTTAAATAATATAAATATAGGCCTATCTTGTCTTTATATGCGGATGACCTCGTCATCTTATCCGAGAATTCTCATGGATTACAAAATGGTATAGATAAGTTAAACGAATACTGTAAAAAATGAAAACCTAATGTTAATGCAGACAAAAACAAAATTTAGGCCTATGGTATTTAATGGCCGTGGTATCGTTATTGACGGTGTAGAAACATTACTTAAGTTATCGGACCTACATGAATTGATACCTTGCACATACGGTACCTAATCTGTTTGAAAGCGCTGACATTTTAGGTAAAATACTAACGAAAATATGGTAAAACTATACGTTAAAACAATGGTTAGAAAACATTGATGACCAGTCAAAACTAAGAACTTTGTAATATAAAAGATACTTATAAAATTGAACCATATCTGCTGCTGCTTAATCAATCAGTCAGGTCATGTGTAAGTAAATACGAATTACATCAATCAATGAACCCCAAAGAGAAAGGTGGGTTCGGGTTCTCCCTGGGTAAATGTTGATTAAATGGCAAGAAATGAGCTTTCCCGACTTCTGAAGTGTCTTTTAATGACTTTAAAGTTCTTCAACATTCAAGGTTCCCCCCTGAAAACGGTCAGGTAAATTTTTCTCATTCTTATTACAGTAAATAGGCCTATTATGTGTGTACCGGTATACATGCGTTGCATACGTCGTCTTTTTTTCCATGAGTCGATGAACCCCAAAAAATAAAAGGGGGTCGGACGTCGTCCCCCAAGAAAATGTTGATTCCTAGATGGTGGGAAATGAGCTTTCCCGACTTCTAATTTTCTTATTGTAACAAAAAAAAATTAGCTCACGGGTCCTGAAAAGGTGGGTCTAGAATTTGTTTTTATTTATTTATTTATTTTTTTTTTTTGCCTAAGGGAGAAGATCAGGACCCCTGATCCCCAGATCCGCCAATTTGAATTGCGAGAAAATCTAACTCGGTCAAGGGCTGGATAAGCACTCTCTTTCTTCTTTCCTTCTTTATTTTCTTGCATTTCTTTCGGATCATACAAAATTTTCCATAGACATAATATATTTTCTGCCAAAAAGTGCCGGCCATGCAGAACACATACACATATTGGTCTTGAGGTCCAGTTAAATTAATATGATTAAAGAAAATCCCTAAAGTCATGAACAACACAATAATTATCTAATAAATGGGGCATACCATCCCTTCTAAACCAGCATTCATTGACCGAGAAAAATTTTATTCTCACATTAAGATTTTTAATGATGGGTCATTTACTGGAATCGACTTACTAATGCCCAAGTTATGTGTAAAAGAATTATTACGCTCTGCACATTCTTATGCTTATTTCTCGGACTAAAATAGCAACAGTAGGCCTACGCTGGTTTTGGGATGGCATATGCCTCAAATATATCTAATACTGTAATAACTAACTAAAAAGTATGGAAATTGAAAATGCGAGAGAATGAATGTTACTCCTACATTCATCAATTCATTCACCAATAATTAAATTTCAATTTTTCCTACAACTTAACCTTTTGCCTCATTTAAGAACAAGGAAATCAACAGGAGGATGCTCATCTCGGAACATCAAAGTTTGTCTCAGTCGCCAAAAGAATCACACAGTGCGTGGTGTTTCTATATAAGGTGATGCTTTTTTAGTAAAGGCCTAGTTATTCATTATTCTTTACCGTGCACCGTGTTTACGAGACTAATTAACCTTCATAAAAAACATAATAAACTGTCTGTATCTAAACAAAGTGTATGCATTAACGGAGGTAAATTTTCTGGCATCTAGGTGTCATTCAAAGGCTTGGAAGGATTGACTGACCCAGTGGGATATATAGAGGATGTGTTTTCCACCAAAAATACATTTGCTCCCCCATTCCCATATTGAAAAATGTTCGAAGCAAACAAAATCACACTTAAAATCTACCTGAAATCACCTAATTTTGCAAGCTAGCGCCCCTTAAGTAATCATCAAGGACCCACTTCATGACTCCTAGATACACCACTGGTCTGGCACTCATATATTATTAGAAGATAATAAATGTTCAATCTAATGTGACCTAGGAAAGAAATTATTGAAAAGCATGAGTGTTTTATAATCACAACTATTCTTGTAGTGATTGCCCAGCGAGCTAGCTCAGTCCGAGTTTACTTAGACCCCAACATGCACACACCACAAAGAAAGTTAAACTCTTATTGTTTGGCGTAACGGGCATTTGAAATAAACATTAAAGTTACAAATATTGATTATGGCACTTACCTCAGTAGTTTTGTTGATATATACATCACGGAAATACCCTATAATACAGCAAATTATGGAGTACATGCTAGAATACATCCTATCGGCCACATCCGCTATTCTGAGTTCACGTGGTTCTTTTGGTATTTTTGAAAAAGTCTACACAGGTGGTCCAGAATATTAAGTGAAAATGGCCACAATAACGCTGAAGCAAGTACCTGTGTTATAAGATATGAACATGCTATTGTCAATTGTACTTTAAATTGAAACGTACAACTATATAAAAATGCATACCTTAAAAACACATTAAAAGTCTTATCGAAAACAAAACAGCGTCCATTCGAGTGTATTTACACCATGTTATGCACGGTACATGGAAACTTGACTCGTATTATTGGGTAACGGAAAATCTCAAATTATTGGAAGTTACACTTTTATATTGTAATACTTAGGCCTACCTTAGTTTTGTTGATACGTACGAATATAGCTTAAGCCTATAATAATCATAAACAAAATATGGTGGGTTTTTTTATTTCTAAAACCATTTTCCGTTTCCGTCGTCACGTCAATTCATGTCACGCGGTTCTCTGGAATTTCAAAATTCACGCTCTGTTACACAGGTGGTAATAAGTTCAGGATATTAGGTGAAAATGGCCACAGGAACACTGAAGTTGAAATATCACGTACAATGGTGTACTTCAACATAAGATAAGCCTAGGGGTGGCGCCAGGATTTGCCCAAAGGGGTGGGGGTGAGGTCCCCGACGAGGGGTCAGATTTCCCCGACGAAAGCAAAGTGGGCGTGGTCGAGCTTCGATTAAACGGTGCCGATAGCGGTCCTGGGGGCGAAGCCCCGAAAATTTTGACAATTTAGGGGTTTCAAAGGCTTATTTAATCGATTTTATAGTCTACTAATATGTAGAAAATACATATAATTTTTCACCCCGACGAATATTGCTTTTTCTCCCCGACAGGGGTGGGGGCAGCTCTCCCCGACGGGGGGCCCTTCCCCCGGCCCTCCCGCTGGCGCCACCCCTGGATAGGCCTAATACTGTATCATCTTATGAATCAAAACGTATAAAAACAGGTTGGGAATATGCTTTCCCACTTGTGTGTGCAAGTATATAGCAATAGGCCTATATACGAAATTGCATTAAAAATACTTCAATAAAATATTAATTGGTAAACTATTTAAAAGATATTGTATTACTGTAATTGAAAAATAAGTGAAAGTCTTCTAAATTAAAACAATGTTTGATTAATACACTTCGATTATTTATTGTATGCAGTTTAATATCAATTTTCGTTAGGACTATCATTATTTTGTTGCCGTCATACCCCATAGGAGGAGCATTGGTCCTTCACCGGTTGATAGACGGGTTCCAGTCCGTTGCCACCCTGGCCTTTGCCACTCTGGCCCGTTACCACCATGGCCCGTTGCCACCCTGGCCCGTTGCCACCCAGCACGTTGCCACCCAGCACGTTGCCACCCGGCCTTCTGCCACCGTAGGCCCGTTGCCACCCGGCCTTTTACCACCTAGCCTTTTGCCACCCTAGGCCCTTTGCCACCCAGGCTCGTTGCCGCCCGGCCATTTGCCACTGACCAATTTTGGAGGGTTGGGCCAGGGAGATGTAAAAAATTGTTTATATCTCACTGGTTGGACCATTGGACATTTCGCCACCCATGTTTTCCCATTGGTTAATATACCACCGAATGCTCTTATTTTATGTTGACCAAAAAAGAAAAACACTAACAGAACACATTAAAAACACTTCATGTAGGCCTATTTTAATTGAATAAAAATTGTAAAAGAAAAATACAATACTCACTTACATCAAAAAGTGAACAAAGATATAATAAAAAATTATACAGTTTATTAATCACACACCTAACTAAATATAGGGCTTACTCGCAGAAAAAATGAATACATAAACACACACACACACACACACACACACACACACACACGCACACACACACACTTACATTATATGCATACCATAAATTCTATTAAAGACATCATGCGCTAATTAGGACTGCTTCACGCATATTTTACAGCAACGAATTGTCTATGTTTAAATTATAAATTTAACTTATTAAAGCAACCAATCCATTCATCCTTCCGTGCACATACTGTGGCAAAAATGCCGAGAGTGAAATTTCTTAGAATGTTGAGTTTATTTGCCGAGTTTTCTATTTTGGCCCTAATGGCCGCCCATAATTATTCTCCTGAAGAAAGACGATTGAAGCAACTGTACTGTATGTGGTGTGCCGCAAGTAATAAATGTATTATGCAAACCTTCAAACAAAAATAACATTATGAATAATAATAATAATCGAAAATAAAATAAAAGGGTTTGCTAAACAAATGAGATATTAGTTAAGACCAAGTTCTTGGAGAACGTAACTTGTTGATAATTCAATTAATTATCAACAGGTATATTTACTGATAGGTATATTTAATTTTTTTTTGCGAGTTCTTTTCGGCTAACTCCTACCATAGAGAAAATAGAACAGTTCTATTTTCTCTATGCTCCTAACATGCCAACTCGTACACACTTTGGCGATCTCGTAAACAAATTTATGCGTACTCCTACACACGAACTCGAAACAACACAGCCAAAGATCCGAATGTTAAATGACAAAGTAGTAATTATAGGACTAGTGACTATAAGTACCTTGGAGTCTCAGTAGGCTAACAAGGTAAGCAAGTAAAATAATAGGTATGGAGATCAAAGACTGAAGTTGTTTATGTGAAGATGCCTTACTCAATAAGGACATAGCAGGACCAAACTCAGTACCAACTTAACAATTTCATAAAGTTAGTAAATCTGGCAGAATAATTCCAACTTTGAATGAAAACTTCAATAGATAATTTCATGATCAAGTTTACCATTATTTCACTGTACTGTACTCTATGCCATATTCCTTTCCCAGACCACATACTAATTCCATATGTGTATATTTTTATAATTTATATTTATATATCATTCAAATGCTGCCTTGCATTTTATAGTGTTGTCTTCAATTTGTACTGTTTGCTATTTTTGTATTATCTTGAATCTGACGATTGGTGATCTCGTACCCATGACTTTTGGCGAACTCGTACATGAGATCAAACTAGCTGCATGGAAGGCAATCGCCGCCAAAAATACAAAAGTGAAACAAGCATTCACAAACAAACAACGTATGTTTACAAACGAACAACGTACTTTCCTAAACAAACTACGATATTTACCCAAACGAACAACTTAGGTCTACTTTCACGAACGATCTTGTTTCACAAACGAACAATTATGTACTTTCCCAACAGACAACAAACATTCACAATCGTACTTTCACAAACAACCTATTTTCCCAAACGAACAACTTTGTGAAACGAACAACGTGGATTCTTACATTTTTGAGTGGCGTAGTTGCCTTAGCTGAGGTGAGGGCCCGTATAGATCAGAGGTACTGTACTAGAACTGGACTGTTATCAAGATGGGGAAAATGGCAACAACTCGGAATCACTAACCGAAGCAGTTCGACTATTAAATCAACGTCTGAATCAACCCAGTAATCGTAATATTTTTGCTAAATATCACGCTTAAATATTTGCATTTGCGCTAATTATTATTATTATTATTATTATTATTATTATTATTATTATTATTATTATTATTATTATTATAATGATAATAATAATAATAATAATAATAATAATAATAATAATAATAATAATAATTATTATTATTATTATTATTATTATTATTATTATTATTATTATTATTATGTAGGCCTTTGTTTGGCATCGAGTTTTCGAGATTTTTGAAAATATATTGTATAGGCCTATGTATATAACTAAGCTTTTACTAGACTGCCATACTATTATTAACATCGGCGTTATTGGTGGAATATGATATAGGCCTATTTGTATATTTGTCTCTCATTTTTAATTAGGACTTAGTAAACGTGAAGGAACATTAGGCCTTCTGAATGTTTTCGATAACAAGGGCATATATAAATATAACATTATTATTATTATTATTATTATTATGTACTGCTACGAAAACGCATTTGAGCTAAAAATACAATTTTAAAGTTCATCTAGGCATATAATGTGGTTCTGTGCTTCTTTCTTTATGTATTAATATAAGATACTGGTATACTACTGCCTGCCATAGCATCAGCAAGGGTCTACACTGCTACAAAAACGCATATTATTTTAGTCACCTACTGAGGCAAGGCCCCAATGCCATGTGGTGATTGCACTATTACCACAGGCCCTATATAGGGTCTGTGCTACTACTTAAACTATAAAATAATGTTCTTGTACAGATTCGGATCCAGTATAGGCCCATTACAGGAAACAAATTAGTAATCCGTAATAACGAATTAACCAATTCGTTATTACAAATTAGTAATCTTGCATATATAAGAGCGCTTAATAAATATTCAAATTATTATTATTATTATTATTATTATTATTATTGTAACCATTTTTCGAGGACCAAAGTTTCTCTGCTGATTTGGCATCACTAGGGTATAGATAAAAAATTGAGCAGGAGGGGGGTACCTCGAGAAAAAGGGCGGAACATGTTTTAAGCAGCCGTTTTTAATATGGCTGCCAAAATTCAGATATTGGTTCATAACTTTACTTCAAATCAATGAAAAAACGTAAGTCTGGTGTCTAACTATATGTTATTGGGGTCACTGAATTCAATGAGACATGTTTCAAAAACCTATGATGGGAACCATTTTTAAATTTAAGATGGCTGCCGTCATTGTCGAAAATTAAATGTTCCACAGTATAATTCCATTTCTTTTCGTTGAAAAAATTGATGTTTAACCTGTGTTATATACGTGGATATACGTGCAGATTAACCCCAGGGTACAGGCACTTTCATACAACTGAGTGAAACACTCACACATAGTGTGGAGAAAAAGCTGAAAAGCTTATAGGTCGCAGATTGGAAATCATAGTAAATAATATTCAAATAAGGTACGCACGTAGCACCTGAACACAATATACAAATAGATAAATACTAATACCGTACTCGCGCGAATAAGCGCCCCGTTTGAATAAGCGCCCCCGTCTTATTTGAATAAACCAATCAATAAATAATCCAATCAATCCTGGGGACCGTGGATGTTGGCATGATTTGAGTTATAGTCAATATCAAAATGTGGATATTTATCTTGGACAGATGAGAGCTCCCTGGATAGACAGTATATTTCCAACCTTCATCTTCTTGCATTTGTCTATAGCCTTAGTATAGAATTAGTAATTCGTTATTACGGATTACTGAACATATACTTTATTGGCACTAATGGGCTTTCGTAGTTTGTGAAAGTACGTCTGTGAATGTTCGTTGTTCGTTTGTGAAAGTACGGAGTTCATTTGGGAAAGTAGGTTGTTCGTTTGTGAAACACGATCGTTCGTAAAAGTACGTTGTTCGTTTGGGAAAATACGTTGTTTGTTTGGGAAAGTATATAGTTACCAAACGTCTTGCATCGTGCGGGACGGTCCCGCATTTCAAAGTTATTTTGGATGAAACACGCATTTTGCAGAAATACATGCGTGATCATAAATTTGTCACACAATGAGCACAAGTCTATGCGTGATACCGGTAACGAATTTTGACGAATTTAGGGGAAACTGTATTTAAAATTAGAAGAAATCGGTTTTTATTAAAAAATATAAAAACGGTCATGCAGTAGCTTGAGTCATTAGGGAGCTTTCTTTATCTCGTTCAAGAATCAATTCACAAGGAAAATTTCTCTTTCCCGACCAAAAAAACCCCAGCCAACTACGCACTTAATATAATCTAGAATCACTTAATAGAATCACGTGCGGTCTTGTGCGTTCATTGTCATAACCAACCGTTGATTATGAGACTAGAACCCGGACCCCCATCCACCGAGAATCCGCCCTGAACCTCAGGGCCCTGTCACCACCCCACCCAACTGGTGTAGTCACGCATTTCAAATCCCTCAGGTTGGTAACTATAAAAGTAGGCCTACTTTGTTCGTTTGTAAAAGTACGTTGACATGAATGTTCATTGCTAGTTTCACTTTTGTAATTTGGTGGCGATTGCCTTTCATATAGCTGCATCAATAGGGTCGTCAAAGAACAAACTGCCAGTGGTGATAGGTTCGTGGACGGCAGAAACATGCATTCTCAAAAAAAATGCGGATTTTGTAACAACCTTGGTAAGGTGGCAAAATCCATTTTCTAGTAGGCCTACCTTGGGAAAAACTTGGGGGAGGGGGTGGAATCGGGCATGCCACCGGACACCCCCTAGGGTCATTGGATTTTTAAGTCTCACGCCTGCAAATTTGTCTAACTTGGCATGCATTAGGGCCTACTGTAACATTAATTTATTAACAATTATTTGTATTTCTTGCCGTGTTACTTTTCTTCTTTACAGAAACAATGCAAATGTTACTAGGCTATTAAAAGTCAACTAGGTTCGAGACACGTTTCTTTTTATAGTTTGTTGCGATATATTTTGACTGAAAGTTTATTGCGTAAATTAAATGGAGATTATGAAATGAAGTAGTCAATAGATTAGTTTGTCATCGTTTGTTTTCTTCCTATTCCCAATTACCACACATATTCTGACCATGACAATACCAAATGATGATGAATGATAATAAAGATGATAATTAATTATCTTCTCATTAATTCTTTGGATTTATTTTTTATTTCAATTATTATTCTGTCCAATATGTCATTTTTTTAAAAAATGTTTCATGTTTTCCTTAAATCATTATTTTATATAATTTATATACTGTAGGCCTATATCTGTTTTTTTCCTGATTTTTATTATTATTATTTTTTTTTTCCTGGTTTACTTTAATTAATTTGCTTATGTTAAAGATCAAGTTTAAGTTTTATACTTATGTTTTAATTGTATGTACTGAGGGTCCCTTTTGATCAGCTCAGGCTGGATGGACCACCCTCACAAAATATTGTTGAAATAAAAATAAAATAAATAAACAAAGAAAATATAGTATTTTCATATTTATATTTTCCACAAAATTATCAATCAGTACATACCGTACATTTCAATGTCTGTTCATATATTCATAAAGCCCAACAAAATCATTCATTTGAGCTAGGCCTATTTCATAATTGCAACTAGAGCATAATTTGTGGAAGAAACGTTCTCACAAATAGATTCACACGGTACTCTTAAGGTAAAGCAGACCCAATATTTGTATTTTCATGTTTGATTTATTCCCATTCTTGATACATATTCTGATTATAAAATGCACAAATAAAGGGAAATATAGTAAAATATAGTTTTAATACAATATATAAATACATATAAATGACCGTTTCGCGGTTTCGGGCATCTTTTTAAAAGCTGGAATTCGAAAAAAAATCACTACTTTGAGACCTCCTATACTATAGTTGTCTGGTAACTGGGCCTAACTAGAAAAAAAAAAATCGGAAATAAACTTTCCCACAATCAAACAGGTTGGTAATATAGTACAGTAATATTATACAGAAATAATAAAATAATAACTATTACCAACCATGCTAAATAAAAAAGGGGGAAAAAAAGAGTTTAAACCAGAGCTGGGGGCTCATTATTGCCTACATCACATTCCCTGGGGTTTGAGGCAGATACAGTGCACCTCTTTGGGTGGTTAGACATTCTTCCTGCACAACTAGTCTATTTACCTTTTCTGCAAGTACTGATACCTATTTATAGAAGCGGTTTGATGCAGCAGTTGTGGTTCTGCATTTCAATCTTGAGGTTGGATTTTCAATCCCTAATTGTTGTGCATTTCGCTTGTGTCCTTAATGAGGCTTTTTACTAACGGTTCCCATTCCATCCAGGAGTACAAGTGGGTATCTGTTAGGTTCCAACATAAATGTGCTGATTACAGCTGCAACATTATTGAATTCTCTTTAGGGGGCTCATTGTGTGTTCCATAAGTGCTTGATCCGGGGGTAATAATGTGATGCGCTTAAGGGCCTTGTCAACATTAAGCGCTATGTGTAAC
Source organism: Anneissia japonica (assembly GCF_011630105.1). Taxonomy (NCBI): domain Eukaryota; kingdom Metazoa; phylum Echinodermata; class Crinoidea; order Comatulida; family Comatulidae; genus Anneissia; species Anneissia japonica. The sequence continues at coordinate 647,131 of NW_022706987.1, forward strand.
ATGTTATTAATATTTGTAATCTTAGGTGGGAATAAAAAGTCGTACATAAAAAGCCTTGCCTAAGAACTACTGTAGATTGAAATGCACCGCGAGCGTTTCAAATTGAAAGTCCAATTCAGAGCTGCTGAGCCAACCACTCCTACACAAAAATTATTCCACATCAAATACAGTATTAAACAATAAAAAAAAATAATTGCACAAGATGCAGAATCTGAATTTAAGTTATATTGTCTGTCATATAAATTGGAAACAAAAATTATTCTACATCAAATACAGTACTAAACAATAAATTATACTGTTGAAAACTAAAAGAATCTGACTTATATTGAGGATGACATATGTTCTTTAAATGTTATTCAGTCTACAAACCATGGAAAAATGTGCATCATTTGATTAGATTCGTACATAAACCAATGATTGCGTACACAGACATATTCTTAGGTATTAACATTGCCATTAATGAGATTTATACAATATTGCAGTGTTCACAATTTTATAAGCAAAAAAATCTAATAGAGTTACAACAACCTGTATGTAAGGATATCTGGAAATATTTTACAATTGAATCAAAATCTATAAATAATTACGATTTGCATAAAACAGAAAAAAGGGAAATGACAAATGAAAGCACAATATTAACCAACTGTAATTCATATTTTGTCAAAGCATAAATAAAACAATCTTTAAAAAAAAGTATGTGTGAATGAATATGTGCTCATGTATGTATGTGTGTGTGTGTATGTATATATACACATATATATATATATATATATATATATATATATATATATATATGTGTGTGTGTGTGTATATATATATTATATGCATTGTCGTTCATCATACCTACAGTAATTGTATAAACTAATACAGCAGATTATAATGTTGTAATGCTGAAAACAATCTTAAAATGAAAAAAACCCATTGGAAAAAAAGGTTACTTATCACATACACTGCAGTTTTCAGTGTTAAGGTTTTGTTCTGGCTCCATTTGAGAATAATTATGTTCAGAAATATTTTAGAATAAAAATTACATTACAATGAGATTGAATGCCAAATGCCCTGTATAGTATGATAATTCAATATTCTTTATGATATCCTGTACTTATAAGAGTAAAAAAAAAAAAAAAATCCATGTGATTTGAATATGTAAGATTGATTCTGAATAAAGGTGTGCTATCCACACAAAAGAGGAAAAAAAACCCAATAAAAATTAACTGCATAAGATGCATAATCTGAATTAAAGTTATACTGTCTGTCATATAAGTTGGAAAAAGTTCTTCAGCCAATTTAAGGGATACATGCGATAAACAGTCTGGTACTTTTGTGTACACTTTTTAGGGTTATGTCTGCACCTATGTTTTGTCGACCCAGATTAGATCAAACCATGATCAGATTATAGGGGTGCACACAGCATTTCATTTATGACAAAAGTCGGCAACTACTGTATGCAGCAATGCACAATAAAAAGTAACTTTGGCCGTATTCGACTGGTCATTCTTTGTTAAACCACACCCACCTGCGCAGTGGTAAAATCCTACTTGACCAGTCGAATAGGAAACTGGTAAATACTCGACAAAACAAAATGGCTGCATAGTTACCGCGATACACGCTGCGTATTTCAAGGCTGCTTCGGATTGTGGCAGTATGAGTTTTTCTTTAAAAAAATGTTTTCATCCAGTTTTTGATTTCTGTTTGCCTACAATTATTTTTTGACATCAATGTGGGTAAATATTATAATTTTTATTTTCTGAAATTTAATCTAAATTATATTAACGGAAATGTTGTTGCTAAACTGATCAATCGGCCATATTTTTATTGGTCACATGCATAACTTAACGCATTCTGGTTACATTAATTTTCGTTGTCGACGAAGTCTCTTATTACGAACCAGTCAAATTAAAATAATACTCAATGAAAATTCATACTCAACGAAATGAACCAGTCGAATAAGCCCATTATTAAACAATAATCATTTCACTCCCAGTTTAATAACTAAAATTTCTAATTATGAACATACTATTCCAAATTGAATTGCTGGCAACAGGCAGTATAACATGTCAAGGAGAAAAAATGCTGTATTTACTTTAAAGACATACTGGCTCTCTTTTAAATTTTATGAAATCTTATTCGCTGTGATCTGAATACAGAAATGTTCAGCATCCTCTTCAGGAGGAGGGGGCAGTAGAACTGTCGTCACCTAGAAATGCGATGGTGTAACGCACGACACATGTATTGGATACGTGTTTAGTGAATTTTCTTTGTCTTGGTTCAATAGATGGGTGTGCAACATAACACTGAAAAGAAAATGAATATACAAATTAAAGATTAATAAATTACCATTACTAACCTGTATTTGGTGTTTTACACAATTTAATTTTAAAAAAATTACAGTATTTTTTAAAAACTTTAATGGACTTTTTGGTTGGTAAACAAAGTGGTAGAGGTTTTTTTTTTTGTTTCTGATGGTGTTTAATAAAATAAGATGGTACAAAACATACTCCACATTATTCCTCATAATGACATAATTAATGTTGAAATATTGAATCCCTGATGGCGTGCATTTTAATACTTATCGAGTATGTATTATACTTTCGGATTGGGGATTAATCAGTAGATTTTTCGGTTTTTAGACAAAATATTTATTGATATTATTATTTAAGTCTTATTTTTTTTTTTTATAGAAATTCATTTGGAATGAAGAGGATTATTATACAACAATTATTGATTTTAGTATGATGGATAGATATATAAAATAAATGATAATTAGAAATGCTCCTGTCATTTCTAGTAAGATGAGTGACCGACTGCTCTAATCCAAATCATTTGCAATATCAATCATTTCTTTGCAAAGCGTAGGATATGAACATGAGATTGTAGGGCCAATTATCTGGCTTGACCAGTCAATTACACCAATATTGAAATCACCAGCTATTCCATAAATGACAATTCTCAATCATTTTAATTTTATTTAGGAATTCATTGCGTTTACTAAAGTAGACACTATCAGATTTGGGTGGTCTGTAGAAAGAACCTACTAGAATTGGTTTAGCCCCAATCACATCTATCTGTTGCCAGATGATTTTCATGTCAGTATCTAAATCTGATCTCTCAGAAACAAGAATATCTTTTTTAGTAGCAATCAGTACAACTCCATGACTTCCTTACATATAACAGTGTAAGAAGATGGAAAGATTTCTAAGCTACTAATGGAATTATCGAGCCATGTCTCATTACATAAAATTAAATCTGGATTGTGTGTTTATAAATATACCGCAAGTTCTGCTCTTTTAATTTTCACACTTCGGAAATTTATAAACAAAATCTTAATAGTTTTGTGGTACAGTATGTAACATGACTAGGATTAATAATTCTTTTTTTTTATCTATATTTTTGTTTTTATTTCTTAATTTATTTTTATCTTTTCGATCATTTATAAATTTTTTTTCAAGAGGTGATGAAGTTGGAATCAGAAAACAAATCGACTCAATGCTATTAAGGAGCAACTTTTACTGCTATTTGTAAGCATCAGCCTATTGCTAAGATCGAGACTGCTACTTTTATTTAAATTGGGCAAATTGTATTGCCAACAATTCCATGTTAATTTGCTGTTAATTTCATATTTATCGAAACTGGCAATATTCATTTCCAAACAGTGTATGTGGTACCATTCATCACAGTGGTCACACCAAATACACTAGAGCATAAATTAATGACACGGACATTGTGAGGAGTCTAAACTGCTACCATGTAATATAATATATGTTAATGGCCATTTCGGGCTTTTTAACAAGCAGGAAAAATTCACTACTTCACGTAGCACCCTGCAGTTTATTGTGTATTCTTACCCTGACAGTAGATGGTGTGAAAAAAAACCGAAAGTTTGTGTGGACAGTTTAGATGGAGTGTTCACCTAAGTGAATGTGAAGATGTAGTATTATTCACCTCAAATATTTCAACATAGCCTGGATGTAAAGCTGCTGAAATGAACTTAAGCGGGCAAATTTTTTTTGGCTTGATTTACTTTTGAGCAATCCAGTCAGTTTTAATGACTTGTTTTACTTTTCTTTTATGTCCTTGTTAAGTAGTTAGTTGTATTTTTCTCTGTCATTGTATTCTAAATGTTTTTATTAATGAAATAAATTATATGATATATGATAAGGATGAAAATAGACAGCCAGAGTGTCTGAAAACAATAATGGAGTGGACACTTACTCAAATGTTAGGTACAACAGGTGAGGGTAAGGTATTACAGCATCTGGATCACAGATTGTCCTGAAAACAAAAAAAAGACAAAAAACAAAAAAATTATGTGACAGTAAATTATTAAATACCGTAAAACCTTGGAACAGAAACCCTTGGCTTCTGTTTTTAGGACTGTTGGATGAGCCTCTTTTCGAGATGGGCTTCTTTTGAGACTACTTTTGCAAAAAAGATCCTCTGCTGAGTGTTATCACAGTACAGTATAGGAGAAGGGTGGTAACCATATATCCCCCAGTCCAGTCTGGGTTATCAAAATGTGGGTGGCAGTACCTCATACCTGCCCTGGGTTACCAACAGTTTGTGTGTACTAATTAATTACTTTGTCTTTTCTTACGTTTAATGTTGTTTGTGTAAAAATGTATCCAGTGCGTACCAATGACAAATTTCTTTATTTCTTTTTTTTTCCCAATAGGCATTGAATTGAAAATAAAAAGGTGGGGGGAGGCTTGTTTAATATCAAAATGAATTTTAATTTTGAGAATTAATACTATAAATCAACAGAACTACTCAAACATTTTTTAACCATGAAATCCTGTTAAAAAACAAGAAAATTATTATTTTTTTTAATTACAGTTGAGTATTTATCCAATCACAACATCAGATCACTTATCATGGAGTGTAATAATCGGCATTAGATCACCTAAGCCCCAGCTTCCCAAACGTTTTTGTCTGTGACACAATTTGTGATTTCCCAGAAAAGCCACGACCCACTTAATATCAAATGTCATAGTAAATTGCAATTAGACCTTTATAAGATCCCAAATGTGGGGTGTGGTGCTGACAACCTTTGGTTTTTAATCTATAGGGAAGCATCTTCTAGTTCACAACTCCAGATTTGAACATACTATTTAACTGCAATATTGAACTTGCTAATTACCATTGATACAATTTTACAGTAACAATTACAGATACTCACAATATATAACTGTTGTTATCATGTGCATCTATAGAAACATTTAATGGTATGTTGAGCTGTAAAAAAAAAAATATATATATACTGTGTATATAC
>NW_022706987.1:653141-730734 GCF_011630105.1 Anneissia japonica
GTTGTGTTGTGTTACTAGTTTAAATGCTTGCAGCAACACAAATTTAAGTTCATAAATTAAAAACAACATAAATAAAGTTCATTTCAACTGCAAATTAAATCACTTTTATATATGTAAAGGCGTGACATATTAACATTTCAAATTGGAAATCTTTTATGGGAATTATGATGGTATTTATTGTAAATTTCCTGATTAGTGAAATATTTATTATGCAAATGAGCAATTAGCATATTTACACACATCCCAAAAACAATAGGTTCCATCTTCCTGTTACCCTCTTGCATTCTGCCAAGTTTGAAACTAACTGGGCTTGCCAAGTTTAGTTATCATGGTATTTAACAAATACCAATTACAAATACAATTTACTACCAAGGACAACGACAAAAACAACAACATAAATCATTTTTCTATGTGTTATTATCCTTATTTATTAGAGGCTAATAATTAAGGATGATAACACAAAGCAAATAATCATTTTACTTACATTGAGTTCAATTAAAAGAATCTTTGTAGTTTTGTTAAGATCTGCTCTATATGTTTCAGCTATAGGCTCTCCCATCTTTATATCTCTTGGTATCAATATAAAACACAAAATACCCGCAATTACTCCACAGCACAAGATAGACAGTCCAACCCACATCCATCTGAAAACCCACAAAAAACATATATTGTAAATGTTTATAAAAGGAGACCAAAAATATGGGATAATGGGAAACCACTTCTTTACAACTTTAAACGCTCTGTCTAATAATAATAATAATAATACTCAAATATTTATAAGGCGCCAATTCCAAATTGAATGATCAAAGGCACGAGCGTTATTACCCCTGGTCACTGGATAATGTACAATGGCAAACCAGCACAAAGTGCAAGTTTCTCTGCTCCCTGGGGAATATCCCTAGTCGTTCGCTACTTCTTCAGCGCACGCAACTAAAACATTCAATGCCACAACATCCTACCGGGTACCCATTTATACTCCTGGGTAGAGAGAGACAAACGTAGATAAAGTGCCTTGCCCAAGGACACAAGCGACTTGCACAGCGAGAGTTTCAAACCCCTGACCTCAAAGTTGGGAGTCAAGGCACAATCCACTTCTACATTATCAAATTTTATGCGACAATGTGATAGGCCCAAATTTAGGAGTAATATGACTTCACCATGTCAATACTGTATATGGGTACATTACACAAATTTCTCACTAAAAGTTTGATAGCCTGGACAAAATGTAAGTAATGGGATGGAGCACCTTAAAGGACACCTCCGGGTTTAAAATTTCTATTAAAATATATATAGAACAGTCAGCTTGCACCTTGCTGATAAGATTTTTCACAATTGTTGGAGTGCAGTAGTGCAGGACGAGCACTGCAAACTGGGTCCCTAAATACAAGTGGTGGCATTACTATTACTATATTTTTTGGCATCTTGGTGAACAAAAATATTTCCAGGAAATCTTACGTTCTTCTAGGCTTCAGTCGGTCATCTTTGTATGGAATAAGGGCCACAAGCTCACCCTCTTGTCCTGGAAAAAAAACAAAACAAACATCGTGACATGATGCCTCTTTGATGAAGTATCCATTGTGATCAATAATTAAATGTATGCATTTACATTAGAATATTATAAGTTTAGCTAGAGGACAGTGAGCTTGGCTGGTACATCGATATATTTCCTCCATGGCCATTGAAGGTACTTTATTGTAATAATATGAAGCCAGAGGTGAACAGGGCTCTGGGGAGTGAAGCTGAAATATCCTATTTAGTGCAGCAGGTGAGTAGTGAGTTTGTTTAATACTATATTCTGACACTAACAATTGTAATAGAGGGTCAGAATGGTTAATAAACAGTGCAAACATACAACTTTTAAATCATGTATCTCAACACTCTATAATTAGTCCAAGAATTTTGATATAAAAATTTCAAAGATAACAATTATTATCTGTTAGTAATTTTCCCACATTCAATTGTTTTTTGGAAAAAGTGGAACTCTCTGTTTTTATATGCTGACGGCATGCCCTCTATTTCACAATTTTTTTTTCCCCTGTATGAAGAGGCTGTTGGCTTTAATTTAAGTTTCATTAAATCCATTAATGACTTTAAATGTTACAATGAGATTATCCAAAAAGGCTTTGTTTTAGAGTTGTCCACTATCTGTTTTGGTCGGTCATTGTCATAATTACAGGTACCGATTTAGTTCTTAATACAGTTGGATTTCAGACATGCACAAAGAAATCTGATATAATATTAAAAACCTAACCTGTCTATATATGTTTTAAATTAAGACTGTTTTATAGCTTTGTTAAGTGAATCTAATAAATTTTATACTTGATTAATCTTAAGTGATAACCACTCCAAGGTTTTCTTGAGAATCGACCTCAAGCTCTTCCTGATCTGGTGCGGATGCAGGATTCGGTGGTGGGAGTGCATGCAAAAAATTAAGGAAATATTACCTGTAGATGGCCAGAAATGACACTTTTATACAGTATTATATTAGTAAAAAATATCAGCGATTTTTGGCAACCACAGAGATCTAATTAGTATGTGTAATGTACACATAAAGCTTAAAAACATTCTCTTTGATGTATTGCGTTACCTACTTTAAAGCTGCCAGTCCACAACCACCTCAGCCCCACCATGGTTGGGGGCCGAGGAGAGAAAATTTGAGGAAATACTAAATTTAGATCGCCGGAAATGACACTTTCATACAGTAACATTCACCATTATCACACCATCATTATTAAATTTTAGTCTAGATGAGCGCCAGCAAATTTCTCATGATCTTTAATCAGGGATTTTCGGCATCAATAGAGATCTAATTAATACGAGTGATGTACCATAGAAAATAAAGCTAAAGAAACACTGCCTCTGATGTATTTAATATACTCAACCTACCTCAAAGCCGTGTGGCCATTTCACCTCAGCCCCACCATAGTTAAAAAAAATTGAGGAAATAGTAACTCAAGATGGCCGGAAATAGTGATAGTAAGATCGCCGGGGAGTTGTTCCCCCTCCCCACCCACCATCGGGGATAGAAACCACAATTCGTCGGAGAGAAAAAAAATTATAAGTATTTTGTATATATTAGCAGAACCTAAAATCTATTAAATAAGCCTTTGAAACCCCTAAATTGTCAAAATTCGGGTGCTTCAGCTTAACTAAAATTCCAGAACTTTGTACTGAATAGCAAGCAAATAGTTGCCGCTCTTAACCAACACTTGGTTGTTTATCTAAATATCTAAAGAATTGCACAGTGCACTTACCTCGTGGTATTTTACCAGTTCCGTTGCACGTTGGACATGGCATACCTCCAAACTCCTCGTAACTTGACATCCGGTTAGAGTTTGGCGATATCTGCGGGTCCGTGTGATTAATATGTGGTATGCTCATTGTGTCAGTATTTACAATCGTGGATGGAGTATGGTTAACAGGTAATGCTGAACCTTCAATATCACCATCAGCACTGGTCATACTGCACCTATAGTCCAATAACCAACAAGTAAACACAATAAAAGATGCACACTATTGTTAAGTAAACTTTGTGTACATGCAATTTGAACTGTAAACAGAGTTTGTGGATTTAAAGACTAATCTAATTTAAACTATTAAGTTTCAACAAACAAATCAATGATCCACATTAAAAATAAGATCTTGCCTGGAAAATATATTCCTATTCTTATTTTGAAAATAAATGCTGATTTTTTCATCAAAATAGGACTTCACTAAGGTATTTTTTATCACTGTATATTAGATATAGTGTGTACTCTTCTGTGCAGGTATAATTTCTGAAAGATTTTCAGCACAATCTTAGTTTTTTGCACATTACTATAATGGAGGATGGATTAAATCAATTTTATAAGAGTATCCTTTTCCTAATCTGTCCTTTCTAAAGGCAGCCTGAGCCAAATCTTACCAACATACAATTCAAACCAAATCAAACTCTGACCAACCGACTCGAACCAAAACGATATGCTCTGTACTTGAATATTTCAATATTTACAGTTACTGTGATTTCAATTGTGTATAACAAGCATGTAATATACTGTAATACATGTAGGCCCATTATATGATATTTGAGTAGGTCTACTATCAGTTTTATTGTTTACTTTGAGGATCATGTGCTTGAACCTGTACATTCTTTTATTGCCCTATGACTATAAACTGACTTTGTACATAGAGCCCAGGCCTACTTATTTGGTAGGCATACATCCTTTTAACCCTTTAAAGTTGTGACCCGTATCCCATGTTGGATAATTTACGGTCCCAGGAGGCTAGGCCCGCATACGGAACAGCATGATTTCTCCCCTTGTTTTAGTCATGCTGCCCTCTGTTTCTGACTCTTTTAGGGGATTTCCTTAACGCCATAGTAACTGGACATGGCTTAACGATTGAATTTTTTTTTTGTCAGTGAGTGAAGTACTTGAGTAGACGAGGATAGTGGGATGAGAATATTGATTACATAAATATTTATTTCATAAATAAACCTGAATACCATTCTGAGGATATTTACAAACTTTTAGCAGTGCAACCAGTAATGCTAGGCCTAGGTCTGAAAACTTTCATGTCAGATTTGGTCACATAGTTAGATCCCCTCTCATATTTCAATATCCCTACCCCCATCTTCTCTATTATTCTTATTATTATTATATTATATTATTTCATCAATTTACTAGATTTAGTGAAGCATATCCTAGGCAGTGGCGGTGCCAGTGGGGGGACAGGGGGCTTAAGTCCCCCACCGGACAGGTCAAGCCCCCTGCCGAACAGAGCTCGTCAGAGCATAAAACATATAAAATAGGCCCACACCAAGCTATCACATGTTTGTCACAGTCTGAGAGTGCCATTTCCGGCCATCCAGAGGTTGCTTTCTTAAAAAAAATCTCATTTGGGAGGGGAACCCCCTCTAAGCTCACGTAAGATTTGATTGTGTTATAGACTATGGGTTGAGTCTTGAAAATAAGCTTAGTTAACGGATTCTGTGACCCATGGAGCCAAGCTACTTTCTATTTTTACAATGTGGGCTGAATCACTCATGCGGAACTCTGCTATGCCAATTTGTAGGCTTATTGTGTGTACTGTAGGGTGTACCTAAATACAATAGTAGGAGAAAACTAGAAGATGTAACAGTAGTAGGCCTATGTTCTATTAACTTAAAATTTGTACTCGGTAATATGGGTTATACTGAGCCGATTTTCACCATTCAAAAGTCGATATGAGGTGCTAGTTAACGTTAATTAAGATTTTTGGAAAGAAAATAATGAAATTATGTCTCACAGTAGAAGTTAATATGCATCAGCCGAATGTAGTACAATTGTTTATCAGTGTGATTAATCTGCTCAATAAACAATTTTAATTACTTGTGCAAATATAAAGATGTGGGTAACCTGCATCTTTACATACGACTTTTCATGGATCTCGACCTGCTATGTAGGCCCTCTTTAGGCTCGACGCGCCTAGACGATTGGAAGCGACGATCGAAGAAAAATGGTTAAGCAAGCCAAGGACTTCGCTAACTTCATTAGTCACATTTCAAGCCTGAGTTATTGGAAAGTGAAAGTATAGTACTCTAGAGTCAAGATAAACATGATTTTGAGTAATTGCCTTTCAAAGATATTTGTGCATATATTGTTTAATAGAATGAACTACGAAAAGTAACATTAAATAAACAATTTGTTGACCACTTCCACAACTAATACTTTGGGACATGATTAATAAGACATTAAAAAAAACAAAAAAACAAAAAAAACAACAACTGGCCCGTGTGGGAATCGAACCCACGATCGCCAAGTTTACTACCCTTGATCCAGCATGACTAAACGGAGGGAGGTAAACCGCGGCCCCTAAGCCATAAATGTGATAAGCCATAAATGTGATAAACCAAGTACCAGTTAGTCAACTCTGATCCTACTAGAAAAAATTCTTTGTATGTATACACTGCAGGTTAATATTACGCATGGTCATGGTGTCAAAAATGGGCCGTGGGCCAAGATGGTTTATTTTTTGCCTAAAAATGTAGAATTAAATTCATAATCGATTTTTGATTGTTACCATCTCCATAACTTGCGCACTTTTTTTTAAATAGACAAAAATGTTTGAAAAATTCATTATCCAAATTACAAAAAAAATATACTAATCATCTTACAGGAAACCTGGTGGTTGTGTGTTCAATTCCCACACGATCAAATTTTTTTATTTATTTTTTTTTTTGTTAAGGCCAGGGCTTCCAGACCTCTGATGACAAAGCCTGTACCAAAGCTTCGTATTTTTGCGGGCATAATGCCTAGACAGGATTGTTCATTCATATTGAAATTAGTGTTTTGATGGTGATTTTTTTTTTCATCCAATGGGAATTCATATTCTCGTTTAATTTAATTAATTTGTTTATGTTAAAGATCAAGTTTAATTTTTATACTTATGTTCTAATTGTATGTACTGAGGGTCCCAATTGATCAGCTCAGGGTCATGAGCAGTAATATTACTTGTATGTTATCTTTAGTTTTCATTTAACCTAGCTTTTGTTCCATCATTATATTGGTTTTATGTTGATGTTAAATTAATGATTTTGTATTGCAATTAATTTCTTAAGTTTTAGTATTTGTATTTTCTGAACGCAAAGTCAAAGTGACGTGTGCCAAATGATACAAAAAGTGTAGGTTCTACATATAATAAAAATAATAATAATTATTATTATTATTACTATTAAGTGAATAAATATGTAATAATGATTTAACGAATACAATAGGTTAGTTTACATTAACGTACAAGATTATTAAACAAATAATGAGTAAATACGTTCGAAATAGGACTATCCCTGAATATTATGATAGTCTCATCTATGCATGGTACTACTGAATGATATCCCAGTACCCAACCATTTTTTTAGCATTGACCAGGAACCTCCCTGAGATCACCTACTTTTGGCGACGTACAAAGAGATGTTTGCTAGCAGATAAATACGTCCGTACTTGGGTATAGGGGCGCGCAGTCTGGCGTATTATAATTCATTTTAGGGAGTCGTCTGGACATGTTTTATGATACATTCAGTCAGCCATAGTTAAAGGTGAGGAGCAAAGGCCAAACTGAATATTCGCATCCAAACGATGGGCTATTTTCAGACACGTTTTGGTAGAACAATAGAAAATGCATCTAAATGCAGATTTTTCGTCTGGAATAATTTAGCGATCGTGCCCAAAAGAAGCTGTCATTCAAATGCGCATGTTTAAATTATCTCATTTAACACTTAGATTCCTTCTTTACTAAGCCTACTTTAAACCGTACAGTAGCCAATTTATTTTTAAAATATACATTTTTGTTTATTCTGTTGCCCCAGAAACTATGCACCTATTTGCTTATATGAGGCAAAATGGCTAAGTTGTAGCAAAAATTGAAATTCAAGTTATTTGTATTTTCAAATACCTGAGTATGTAATCTTTAAAATGAGGGGTCATTCATTCAAATTGGACATTTCAAGCCTAAGTTATTGGAAAGTGAAAGTACAGTACTCTTAGAGTCAAGATAAACATGATTTTGAGTAATTGCCTTTCAAAGATATTTGTGCATACATTGTTTAATAGAATGAACTACGAAAAGTAACATTAAATAAACAATTTGTTGACCACTTCCACAACTAATACTTTGGGACATGATTAATAAGACATTAACTGCTAAACTAATCTATAGTGAAAAACAAATTTGGATTTTTAGGCAATTTTTTGAGCTCCCATATTTTATAGCTCATTTTACTCAATACTGGACTGTGCAACTTTACCATATTTATGCTCAGTGCTATACGATATTATACATATATGTATATATACATAATTAAAGTTATGTGTTTTCTAAGGATAGCCAGAAAAGCATCCACAGCTCCATTACAGAGACTAACCCAGTATGTCAACAGGCAATGGATACACAATCACTACTGGAATCCCCACAAATGGAGCGTCTACGGCTTATCTACATGTACAAACAATGATGACACAGAAGCGTGGCTCACAATAATATTTTATTATTATTATTATTATTATTGTTGTTGTTTTTCAATATTAGGGAAATTATGGCCAATTAAACACTCAAAACTTTCAGACGTTTTATAATACATAGAGTATAGGCAAAAAAAAATGTGACCCAAAAAACTGAAAATTGTTTTTTTTATCTTAATATTTAAGATAATCAAGTGAAATCAAGTTGAAATCTTATCATTAAATCAGTTGAATGTCTTTGCAACAAACCCCTACCCTTCTCATTGTCCCCTCTCCTCCCCACCCAGGGAAATTATAGCCAATTAACATTCGGAAACCCCGCCCCACCTAGGGACCTATAATAATATCAAAACAATCTATTGGATTACATCATTCTTCAAAGCAGAGAGAAAACAAGTTATAAATTCAGTCAATCCAGAAAAAAAAAATCTGTGTTTATATGTATTTAGTTAGTTTTATTTTTTTTTAATTCATAGCCTCCTTTTTTCCAAGCCAACTCATAAATTTTCTTTTACAAATTTATACAAACATGATATTGTTACTGGTCCGAAAAACACAAGGTCATCATGTAAAAGGCCTGAGGCCACCTCAAACATAGAAACATTGTAGTCAGTGGCATCATTAAATTCTTCTGTAGTTTTTATTTTTCTCCAGCAGTATGTAATTGTATAGTACTTGGACAACTTCATCGGGTAGTGAAGAAAACTTCACTAATGTGCTTCCTATGAATCCCTGCCATGGTCACCGGGATTTTAACAGTCTGGACTTCTTTTTCGGAGCATCAATTATATCCTAAAAGATAATATTTAAAAAAAGATGAATACCCATACACTTTTGGTCATGCTCAAAGACTTAACTTATTTTATGTTACACTTAGTATGTTAATTATGCTTTTATATTTTATGTAAATTACACATTTATGTGTAATGTAATATGTAAATTATACTTTAATATTTTTTATATAATGTATTTAGGATTTGTATTTAATATTTGATAATTTAATGTATTTTCAGTAAACTCAGCTTTCAAATGCTTTTTAATAAATATATTATCTCTACTTCTTATATTTTATTTATTGAATTTGTTTTAAGTTAAAAAAAGTACATTTACTGTTTAATTAAAAAAGGAATACCAATGCATTAATGAAATGCACAATATAGAATAATGACATCATCCTAGAAATTCAGCCAATCAGAATGCGTATTTGGTAGTAGCTGTAACAATACCTCATCAGACCGATACACATCAGTCATGTGATAGTTAACAGAAAACATCGCCTTTATACCAATTATACCTAAAAATTATACTGTACCTTATACAGTAACATCATCTAATTTCATATAAAATAAATAACAAAAACTATTCCTATTGTAATTTTTAATACCAACTTATCAATTGATAAGACAAATGTAACAATATTTGTAGTTTTAGTGACTAAAAAAATCATGTTTATGATCGACAGACACCAATTTGGCACTGTGGTACTGAATAGGTTTAAACAAACATGGGACCATTCCAGGCACTATATGATTAAATATCTATTTTTCAACAAGTACGATTTCCATTAAACTTCATAATTTGATAGATAACATAATAAAAAATATAATGTCTACTTACTATGGTTACTGCTTGTAGTGTAGAAGGGGTCTAGGCGTATACTGTTCAAGACAACGCGATCAGCGTACGTCGTAATGTAACGTCAAGGTCAGTCACTTTCAAAAGATGGTCCGTCACAAAATAATTTCTTAGTGTGACAGCTGCATAAGTAATATTATTAAATATATCACAATAAATAATTTGGGGAATAAACATATGCAATAGGCCTAGGTAGGCCTATACATATCCATTAACGACATAAATGCATTTGGGTACGAGTTCGCCAAAAGTCATGCGTCTGAGATCACTCTAATCGTGTGTACGAATTGGCCTAGACTAGGCCTAACTTTGTGTGCGAGTTCGCCAAAGTGTGTACGAGTTTGCATGCTAGCCGACACCCGAAAATAGGCCTATTGCAACTAGGTCTAGGCCTACCACTAAACCTAGCCCTACTTTTCTACTAGCTAATACTGCTGACCTACCTACGCCTAGGCTAGGGCCTAGCTAGGTCGTAGTGACTAGGCTAGGCCTAGGCCTAGTACTCTACTACTACTAGCCTAGTGTGGTTATGTTGGAACGTAAGGCCTTGGTAAGATAGAAATATATCAATGAAGAAAATAACACCGTACTATCTAAAAAGTGGCACAGAATAAATAGATTACACGTCCGACGAGAATCAATCTTCCTCGCATTGACATTGTTTGTAGGCTAGGCTTTAGGCCTAGTTATTTTGATTTGGATTGAGTGTTGCGTAACAAGCTGAATTATGGAACGCCAAAGGTGCAACCTTCAACACTTCAATGATTACACAAGTACTCCCAACAACGAATATACAAACACTCCAACGATTATACAAACTCACGGGCCTGATCACACAAATCGTTATTAATATATCACATTGTGCTATTGGTACATTAAATCGAACGAAAAATCTAAAACCGGTGTAATTTATCACGTAACGAAAACTTGGTAAACTCTTAAATTTGTAGAATACTGTGTGGGTTAACCTTCCGGTCATCGTATATAATTGCCATTACATGCTATCATTCTAATATCTTAATTATGCTATTGCATTCATTCCATTTCGCATTTCTTGGTGAAAAGGGAGGCATGATCCTCCCCTGGGTTTATAGTTTATATATATACTTATTTTATGTACTCTATGGAAATATCTGAAATAAAAGTTGATTAATTGATTGATCATTACAATTTGTTTTGTTTTTGAACCTATTTAATTTCAGTGCGTAGAGTTCTTATCACTCAATCTTAATCGCTCCGCTACATAGTGTAGCCCAGGGTTGCCAGATAGTCGACAGGCTTCACGGCCAAACACACGCCATCTCACGGCCAAATTCGGCCAAACTTTTTTTCAATATCGGCCAAAATTCGGCCAGATTTTAATCCGATTAGAAGACAGTTATGTGGGTACATATTCATTTGAAATACTGCAAAAATTACAGGAAAATCAGGGGCCGTTCGTGTGAAATTGAAGAAATTCAAATAATATACACAGAACAATGTTAAACTTCTTTTAAATTAATCTATCACCATAAAATACATGCCCCAGCTACATCATAATATTAAATAGCCTAGGCCCTATTTTCTTTAGTTTGACGCCCGAAAATAACTTTATGCGTTTGGGCGATCAAATTTTTTTTTTTTTTTTTTTTTTTTTTTCACCACTCCCCACCCCCTCCCCAACCCTAAATCCGCTTCTGCTATTTAAAATCACATCATTGAGAGTGATCTAAATTGATTTAAATGTATTACATATTAACGTACATTGTAGTCGATCTATAGCAAACATTTTAAGGTCCTGTTATTAATCAACCCGTTTCTCTCTTTAATTAGAATGAATTAAGTTACATAGTTAGGTAACACAAACTGGCGTTAAAACAAACCTATGAAAACTTTGAAATTGGAGGAGCCATCGAACCCGGATGAGCACATCGAGCAATTATATATGGCGCTCTACATAAATAACACTGCAGCACCTAGGGCTTTACAATTCAAGTGGGCAATAATAAATTAATTAAGTATAGTATTTAATTTATATTCAAAAGAAGTTCAAAAGAGATAGAACATCCACTAGAATGGAACATATACAAAGACACACAGTATGGTACAAACTTGCATTGAACTTCATAAAAAATATGTATTTCATCCGAACAATTTAAATTATTAAATGTAACTTATCTTTTAAATAAACTCTCTTACCTCACATCAGCTAAAGGGGGAACATAGATTAAGTGTTTAGTGCAAACAAAGGTACATGATTCAGGAGCGGATCCATGATTTGGAAGAGGGGGGTTCAAAACGTTTCCAAAAATACCCAAAATGAAAGGGGGTCCGGGGGTCCTCCCCATGGGAAATTTCCCCCTTGAATCCGCCACTGTATGGCGAATCCTTTAAAGCTCAGGTGACCTAGGTTTTTAAAACAAATACCGTATAGGCCTATACTCACGTATAAACGAGGATTAAAATAGCAAACTACGATCGAAAAAAGTCGTCTTATACGCACGACATTCAGATTTTAGATTTTTATATTCATGTTCGTCTTATGTGCGGATGTTCGTCTTATGTGCGGATCGTCCGTAAATCTGGTTTTCTACTAGGCGAATTTATTCACGCGAATCCAAAGCGTCGGCTTATGCACATGCGCATTCACATTCCTATCGGAGTTTTTGAGAAGCGAACAAATGCGCAACCAATCAGAGCTCAGGAAGCGAGCCGACTCTTTGATTTGCGCGAATAAATTCGCTTAGTGAAAAACCAGCTTAACACGCTAGCTTACTACTGCAATGAAGCAACTAAATGTTGCTTCATTATAGTACTCGCTGCTTACTTTGGCTCGAATTCAACCCTGGCCATCAGGTGCAAGCTCGGTAGTCTAAAGGCATGATGCCAGGCTAGTGATCTTGAGAATGTGGGTTCGAGTCCCACTGGAGAACAACTTGCAAATATATTTTGCAAGTGTTTTCACACGCACTGAGTATTCAGTAAATTTTCACGACAGGTTGGGCAAAATTACACATATACCGTAGGCCCCCCTAATTAATTCTCCTGGCGCAAATTCAGGTATTGTATATTCCATCACGATAATAACAATTACCATTCAATAATAGAACAGTCATCGACCTACTTGCAGTGAAGTGAATCTAAAATGTATTCATGAAGTTATGATGATCTGAAGTGTTTAAAAACGTACACAACTATTATTGTGTACTTTTAAAAACGTACACAATAATAGTTGAACCAACTTTAAAATACCACAAATACAAATGTGCGTGACGATATTTTATTGCTTTAGAAATGTGATTTCAAAAAGTGTATTAGTGAATCACGCACTGAGTACCGTATTCAATACATTTTCACAACAGGTTGGGCAAAATACATATAGGCCCCTAATTGATTCTCCTGACGCAAATCCAGGTATTGTCTATTCCATCATGATGATAACAATTGCCATTCAATAATAGAACAGTCATCGATCTACTTGCAGTGAACTGAATCTAAAATGTATTCATGAAGTTATGATGATCTGAAGTGCTTAAAAACGTACACAATAATAGTTTAACCAACTTTAAAATACTGTACCACAAACACAAAATGTGCGTGACGATATTGTATTGCTTTAGAAATGTGCTTTCAAAAAGTGTATTAGTCCATCGTATACGTAAGGGCTTGTATTGTTGTTTTTTTTTACTTGCAGCGTTTTGGAAATAGGTAGGCCTAATAGGTAAATTGTAATGAATATAATCAATAACTATAGCCTCTAAAACCTAATATTATTGAAGGGTCCTTTTAAAGTTTGAATAGGATTTTTTTAAAGTTAATTTTTTAGATCATTATACATATTGAATGAGCCCCCAATAGCCCCGGGCCCCAGTGCTGTGGTTACATAACGTTTGCTATGCACTGTATCATGTGCTATAGAAGTGGAAGACCATAATGTATTGGGAATGTACCTCTCTCTCTGGTAGGGCCTACAGTACAATCAGTTTAAAAGTGTAAGGTATAGGATAGTGTGGATTTTTAAACATTTTTCTAATGGTAATGTTCAAAATAAGTGTCAATGAAAGTAAGTATGATGGTTGGAAAAAATGGTCAACATTTTATTTTGAATTCTCACCCTGAACTTCGCTTGGGCGAAGTGGGCGAAGGTCTGGATCCGCGTCTAGTTAGCATGAATTTTGTAAGCCAGGACCCATAGTGTTTTGTTACGTTTCTTCACAGAGGGGGGAACGAACCCCCCTCCCTAACCCCCTGGATCCGCCACTGTGATTAGAATCAAATATAGAATTTAAGCTAACAAAGACAACACATCCAAAACAAGCCTGTTATATTAAGGCCTGTATTGAAAAAAAAATGTAAATTAAAAAATTTCTGCCAAATTCGGCCAAATATAGTTTGGCCGTGACTTTTCAAACGTTACGGCCAGGCAAAATTTTATACGGCCAGATTTGAGGAATCTGGCCGTCAAAAAGGCCAAATGGCAACCCTGATTCCCGCTATCTACGAATTAAAATTTTCCCTGGGGAGAACCCCCGGATCACCATTTCTTTTTGGGATTTATCGATTCATGGAAAAAAAGAATACGCATGCAACTACTCATTTATTTACAGGCCCGTAGCCAGGTCATTTCAAGGGGGGGTTCTCTGGGCGTGGGGTCCAGGACACTGAATAAGGGCCTGGGGTGGGGTCGGGGGCGAAGCCCCTGAAGCCAGAGCAGTTTTTGTGTTTAATGGGTCTATATAATGTTATAAAAGCAGTTATGTTTTTAAAAAAGATCTATGTAATAAAAGGTGGTATATAATAAAATTTGAAAATATTTTCTGAGAATTGGCATGTTTTAATCAAACCGACAGACAAAAAAAAAACCTCATCGCATAATCAATATCAATACACTCAACACATTTATTATTATAAAACAAAACAAGCTATTATATAGGCCTATAAAGTAATTTACAAAGATTTACTACAACTGACAGGGCCATCGTTAAATTAAGTCAGAGCCCAAAATATAGCATCATATTGAAAACGTCATCTACCATCATGGGGACCTAAACTTTAATTACAATTATTTGTTTACTAGGCCTAATTCGAAATTATTGTTTTAAGACTTTAACCTAATACAAACTGCTGATTAATAATAGCTGAGATTTGATGCACATTTCAGAATTAATAATCGTTTTTAGTATCTTACTGAATATTTATTGTCTACCAAATGAAATATGAATTATATATGAATCTTTAGAAATACAATTTCTACAATATTAATCTTGTTTTTATATAGATAAATGTTCGATAAATACTATCTTTCATAAAATAAACGAAATTCAGCGCGTCTATTTTCATTCCAATCAATGGCGTTTGTAAATATGTGTACTGACGCCATCGTCGAATCCCTGGACTTTCGACGGCAAAGCTGGCCTGCCTGGTCCCAGGCCAACCAATAATAATTAACAAAATGTATTATTTTTTTAAAATATAGGCCTATGGCGCATCCTGTACATGCACTTCAACTTTTACAACAAAAGCCTAGGCCTAGTAGTACGTCTGACTGTACTTAAGCCTATGCCTACACTAGTTTGATGTCGTCGGGGTATAATTCTGTCTCTAAATGCAGCGTGACCACTAGGGAAAATCAAAATTCAAGATTGGGTCTAAAAAATCCCAAGATTGCTTTTAAAAACCCAAGATTCGCAAAATATTAGTACTGTATATAAACTTCATTTAAAAGTCCTTCATTTTTTAAAGCTTTTTCAATGAATCATATTCTGTACAGTATTTTGTACTGTATAATCCTTAACGAAGTGTCTGATTTTCGAGACCAGAAACTCGTTCGCTTTTTGCCATACTATTAGAAAATTTAAAAATCTATTACTCTGTGCGTCCGTGTGAAACCGGGTCTATGGCAACTATAATTTGATACTACGTCTAGAAGTGTAGAGATGCGGACCTATAAAAACTGTTGCATTCTAAATGATTACAAGATGACCAAGCATATTAATGAATTAGTCTAAAATGATATTCAAAGATATTACACTGTACAGCTAACCGCTAATGTTTGTTTTGCATGTCTATTACACACCGTCACTCACAAATGTATGTAAAAATTGGTCGTAAAATTTGATAAGTTGACCATTAAAATATATTGTAAATATTTATTTAAATCCGTACACCGATTTTGTTTCAAGTTGTCTGTTTTCAATATTATAGCTGTTTCTTTACGATGACAATATTTTGAAATCGTACTGTATAACACTCCAAAATTTGTTTTATGGGCAAACAACAGAAGGCTCTAAATTTTTACAAGTTGACCAAGCGTGTTGCTGCATCATTATTTTTCAGTTACGATCACTATTCAGGCAGAGAGCAGCTGTTTCGTTACCGGTTGGTACATTTCTTACAAACATTCAGCCAAAGGCCAGTGAAAGTTTTTATCGATGTTTGCCATGATCATTATGTGAGCTATCGAGTCATGGTTTGCCGTAGTTGCGTTCAATTTAAATCTCCGAACTTCTGAAGCTGAGATATTCTAGAATGTAGGCTTGTATTGTAGGCTACAATTTAAAAACGGGTGACCAAATAATGAATTAGGTGCTAAATTTTGATTTAATACTGGGTAAGTTAAAAACAGACATTCCGTCCGAGTGGGACTCATTCAAAAATTCTAGGGGGTTCGCTAGAAAACAGGGGGGTTCGCTAGAAAAGGGGGGTTCGCCCGAACCATAAAAACCCCCCCTGGCTACGGGCCTGATTTATGTAGGCCTATGTATACACACATAAAATAAAAAATGAGAAAAATTTACCTGACCATTTCAAGAGGGGAAACCTTGTATTTTGAAGAACTTAAAAAGTCATTTAAAAGACCTTTCAGAAGTCAGGGAAGGTCATTTTCCGCATTCTAGAAATCGAAATTTTCCCGGGGGAACCCGGACTCATTTTTTCTATAGGGTTCATGGGTTCTATTGAATCATTTTCAAGAGGAGGAAAACCTTGATTTTTGAAGAAATTAGAAGTAATTAAAAGACACCTCAGAAGTCAGGAAAGCTCATTTCCCGCTTCTAGGAATCAAAATTTTCCCGGAGGAGAACCCCCGACCCCCTTTCTTTTTGGGATTTTGGGAAAAAATTACCTGACGGTTTTCAAGAGAGGAAGCCTTGAATTTTGAAGAACTTAGATTAAAATCGCCAGAAGATACTTCAGAAGTCGGGAAAGCTCAATTCCCACCATTTAGAAATTAACATTTTCCCGGGAAGAACCCGAACCTCCCTTTTCTCTTTGGGTTTATTGATTCATTAAAATAATTTTCAAGAGGGGAAAACCTTGAATTTTGAAGAACTTAAAAGTAATTAAAAGACTCAGAAGTCGGGAAAACTCATTTCCCGCCTTCTAGGAATCAAAATTTTCACGGGAAAAAACCCCCGGATCCCCCCTTCCTTTTTGGGATTTATGGATTCATGGAAAAAATCGTATGCAACTACTCAATTTTTTTAATGAACGTATACACACATAAGGCCTATCTACTGTAATAACAAAGGGATAAATTTACCTGACCGTTTTTAAGAGGGAAAACCCTTGAATTTTAAAGAACTTAAAAGTAATTAAAAAACACCTCAGAAGTCGGGAAAACTCATTTCCCGCCTTCTAAGAATCAAAATTTTCCCGGGGGAGAACCCCCGAACCCCCCTTTCTTTTTGCGATTTGTGGATTCATGGAAAAAATCGTATAAAACTAGTAATTTTTTTTTTATGTATGTATATACACATAAGGTCTATCTACTGTAATAACAATGCGATACATTTACCTGACCGTTTTTAAAGAGGGGAAAAGAATTTAAAAGTAATTAAAAGACACCTCAGAAAGTGAAAACTCATTTCCCGCCTTCTGAGAATCAAAATGTTCCTAGGGGTGAACCCCCGGACCCCCCTTTCTTTTTCGGATTTATGGATTCATGGAAAAATTGTATGCAACTACTCATTTTTTTATGTATGTATACACACATAAGGCCTATCTACTGTAATAACAGGGATAAATTTACTTGACTGTTTTCAATTTTAAAGAACTTAAAAGTAATTAAAAGACACCTCAGAAGTCGGGAAAACTCATTTCCCGCCTTCTAGGAATCAAAATATTCAGGGAGGGGGGAGGGGGGGGGGAGAACCCCCGGACCCACCTTTCTTTTTGGGATTTATGGATTAATGGAAAAAAAAATCGTATGCAACTACTTAATTTTGTTATGTATGTATACACACATAAGGCCTATCTACTGTAATAACAGGGATAAATTTAACTGACTGTTTTCAAGAGGGGAAAACCTTGAATTTTGAAGAACTTAAAAATAATTAAGACACCTCAGAAGTCGGGAAAACTCATTTCCCGCCTTCTAGATATCAAATTTTTTCCCGGGGGAGGACCCCTTTTTCTTTGAAGCTTATCGATTCATTAAAAAAAGAATACGTATGCAACTACTATTTTTTTATTTTTATGTAGGCCTATGTATACACACATAAGGTCTATTTCCTGTAATAACAATGGGAAACAATTACCTGACCGTTTTCAAGAGGGGAAAACCTTGAAATTTGAAGAACTTAAAAGTAATTAGGACACCTCAGAAGTCTGAAAAACTCATTTCCCGCCATCTAGGATTCAAAATTTTTCCGGGGGAGGACCCCCGGATCCCCTTTCCTTTCTGGGAAAAATGTTGACCCCCATCCCCTAGGTTTTTCCAGATCTGCATGATTCATATTCCCATTCATCTTATAAGTGGGCCCCCCCCCCCCACTTTGAAAAACGTTCCGCCGGCCCTGCAGGGGCAGCAAATCATGGAAAAGGAAGGAGAGAAATGGGTCGAAGGTACATCAAAACAAGCAAACGTTGGTTTGAATTTCATGTACCATTAGTGTCTGTGGTCAAGCATTTATACGCACGTCACATGGCACTACCCAAATTTTTCTCGGCATCCGCCCCAGTGGTGGAACAAGTCTATTTGGGACTCTGTGACCCTTACAGGATAAGGAAGTTTAGTCCATGCCGCATATAAAGGGCTATTATATAAATCTAACTACTACATGGGCGCTGTTTCAAGACCCTCCTCGGTCATGGTTCTGGTGGTACATTGCCAAGTCTTCTTGGATAATGACAATAACCGTAAGCCCTGTGAACACAAAATAGTGTGCACGATAAAGAACCCAGGAATTCCTTTAAGAGAAATGGGGATTACACCAGCGTTCTGATCCAAGCCATTAATCTCTATTATGATAGCTGGATTGCTCATTGGCTGGTTTTAGTGAAGTGGTAGTGAAGTTTTAGTGGTTTGGGCTCCACATTTTGGGGAGCCCAAAATGTCACAAATATTTCATCACAAAGCAAAACTTTAGAACCACCAACAATTTGACATACGACGGTAGCGCTTTTGAAAACTGCAGAAACGGGCGCACCGAGTAGTTAGAGGATGTGCAAAAAACATTTCATAAAATATATATATATATATATTTTTATGAATAAGTATGGCAAAAATCGTTAATGCTAACAATAATTTAAACAAATGCAAACAATGACTTGTCTAGGCTTTCTTCTGTACAATAATTGGCCTATGAGCAATCCAGCTATTAATATCAAATATCCGTAGCAAATAGGCCTACAAAATTTCAGTAGCACCTAATAATTTGTTTTGATGGTGGAAATTCGGATTGCCTTAATTACAGTACAGGATAATCATAGATGTGGAATTTCAAACAAACGAGACAGGATGAAGAATTACTGGCGAATTTCCCGGTTTTCGCAATAATTTATAAGTAATCCGACCAAAATTAGTATGAGTTAGTGACAATGTAACCAAATATCCTGATGGAAAAGTCATTTGTTCTGGACCCATTTATTTATGGGTCTAGACCTACGATAAATTTCTGTAGCATTTTTATTTCCATACGTACGTAACTAGGCAAAATTTACGTAGCGTTTGATTTTATATTATCATTGCTCACTTCTCAATATCAAGCAATTTTCATGTCGCCTTAATGCTGCTAAGTATTTTGTTTTGGCTTAAATTTTTGGTATTGGAACTGAAAAAAACAGCAAAAAGTAGACCAAGTGCAATGATAATGCACATTTTACCAAGAGAGAAGATAGTATAATACATACTCCAAGTATCGAAATGCACGCCATCGTGTCGGGATTCAATATTTCGACATTAATTGTGTCATCATCAGGAATGAAAAACCAATAGAGGGCAGCAGACAACGTGTTAAATAGCGAATAACTCCGTACAGTAACTATGCATTTGTTTATGTTTAGTGTAATGAGAAAAAATAATAATCAATGCATGATTTCCTTTCCAATGATACCACATACGTATATTTGACGAGTTACGTCCGTCATCTTGTTTTTCAAGATAGCTACCACTTAACGCACGCAAAAAAAAAAAATTGGCACCAACATTTTTCTTGTTCAGTATATAAAACTCTGAGTCGAAAAAATGTTGTTGCCATAAACTAACATGAATTACATAAGCCCCTGCACTATCATGTATGTTTGTCATGTGAAAGGATTGTTACTTTGAAGAGTGATAAAACCACTGTTTGACAATAGTGCCTAAATCTGAACAAAATAGAATAACAAGCCAGGATGAAATCTTTAGTGAGGAAGTTCCCAATGAGAAAGTGAAGGCTTTGGTAATATTACCATAGTAGTATGTCTCTAACTTCTGTTTATTGTTTTCTGTTATCTTCTTTTTCTCTTTGTATATCATTTTCAATCTTTATTACTTTGTTTTTGCTCAGCACTCCCTCAAATTGGTGCATTGAGACACTGAATTAATGTGTCATGTAAGTTGTTGAAGTTTGTGTTGGTGGATTGGATTATTTCATATTGTATCCATGTACAGTACTAGAAAATTGCAACTTAGATTCACTTCAGTTTTTGTTAAAAATAAAATTTATTTACAAAATAAAGATAAAAACCTATGCAATATTTTGTATATTCATCGTAAACATGACTCAAAATACTGTCTCTTATACACATCTTACTGTAATAACAATGCGATACATTTACCTGACCGTTTTTAAAGAGGGGAAAAGAATTTAAAAGTAATTAAAAGACACCTCAGAAAGTGAAAACTCATTTCCCGCCTTCTGAGAATCAAAATGTTCCTAGGGGTGAACCCCCGGACCCCCCTTTCTTTTTCGGATTTATGGATTCATGGAAAAATTGTATGCAACTACTCATTTTTTTATGTATGTATACACACCTGTCTCTTATACACATCTAGATGTGTATAAGAGACAGCTCTAATATCGATTTAATAAGCCTTTAAAACCCCTAAATTTTCAAAATTTTTGAGGGCTTGCCCCTCCCACAGAACCACTTTGGGAACCTTTTAATCGAGGCTTGACCAAGCCCACTTTGCTTTCGTCGGGGAAATCTGACCCCTCGTCGGGGCATCGGCCCTCTCGTCGGGGACCTCGCCCCCCCCCTCACCGTCGGGCAAATCCTTGCGCCACCCCTGCTGGCCAAATAAACATAGAATTGAAGAGTGATAAAATCACTGTTTGACAATAGTGCCTAAATCTGAACAAAATAGAATAACAAGCCAGGATGAAATCTTTAGTGAGGAAGTTCCCAATGAGAAAGTGAAGGTTTTGGTAATATTACCATAGTAACCATTTGTTTTCTGTTATCTTCTTTTTCTCTTTGTATATCATTTTCCATCTTTATTACTTTGTTTTTGCTCAGCACTCCCTCAAATTGGTGCATTGAGACACTGAATTAATGTGTCATGTAAGTTGTTGAAGTTTGTGTTGGTGGATTGGATTATTTCATATTGTATCCATGTACAGTACTAGAAAATTGCAACTTAGATTCACTTCAGTTTTTGTTAAAAATAAAATTTATTTACAAAATAAAGATAAAAACCTATGCAATATTTTGTATATTCATCGTAAACATGACTCAAAATATGTGGAAAAACTTACTACATAAAATATCTGTATAATAAATTCATAGCAATTATTAAACATACTTTATTAACAATAACAATACATTAAAAAATATCCATGTACATACATACACATATATATATAATATATATATATATATATGATAGATAGATAGATAGATAGATAGGTAGATAGATAAATAGATAGATAGATAGATAGATAGATAGATAGATAGATAGATAGATAGATAGATAGATAGATAGATAGATAGATAGATAGATAGATAGATATGTGTGTGTGTGTAAATACTGCTTTACCTTAAAACAAGTTGAAAACAGCAATTATACTTCAAAAATTATACTATAATTTGAAAAATTACTAACAAATCAGCATTTCTGAATTGGAAAGTGGATAAAATTGAGAAACTGATTAGTACTTTGTATGTCTGTAAGATATTAATTATGTTGAAAAATCTAGTGCCTTTTTATTCCCTTCAATAAAATTGAAATTATTTCTTCTCCCCCCCCCATTAACCCCACTTGCTAGCTAGAAGCTTGCACTACCAGAGTTATGTTTAGTATTTGTAAAATGAACCCACGTAAACATAAATTTTCCTTTACTGTTAAGTTAATTGCAAAGACTGTTTTACAGTATGCTATAATATATTTTGGTTATCAAATATAAAAATACTCATTAACAATATATTAAAAACAAAACTGAATGAACCCTTTTACTAGAGCAATAGTTATCATAATAATCATAATAAAAACAACTTTAATCAGTAACTATGAATTAAGTAGTAAAATAAAGGAATAATTATTAACTTATTAAAACCATATATAATAGTAATCTACAACATTGATGAAAAGTTAATTGTGTTAAAAAAAGACAAAGCAATTCATAAGATTATCAAAGATCCCTCCACCATGTATGTATTTCTGATTGTCATGAGCTAAGAAAATGAAAATCTACTGGAAATATTAAAGTCATACTCCGGAAGAAAAATTTTGATTGATTTTTGTAAGACACAAAAAGTATATTTCACCAAAAAACTCAAGAGTGGCCAAAGAGATACAGATTTTTGAACATCTAAAAACTGATGAGGGAGGTGGTTGCACTTTTAACACCCCCCCCCATTCTTGAATATTTAATAATCTGTTAGCCCCTTCCGAGTTTTTCGTCAAATATGCTTTTTGTGTCTTAGAAAATCAGTTGTACAAACTATCAAAAATATGGATTCCTCTGGAGCCCGACTTTAAATGATATGATTACAATTTCGAGTTTGCAACAAAAATTGTTTATGCCTGTACATACATGATCACGTATTAATAAAATCAATGTACTGATTATCCTATACCCCAAGTTGTGTTTGTTTGGAAGTGACGATGGACTGGATCTTGAAGGTCAGTAGCACCAACAAGGACTATCTTAATGTAAACTCTGTCAAAAAGTTACTGACACCACGCCAAGTGACTGGGGACAGGATTCTGTATCTCAGTACAACCAATCAGGGCTTTACAAGTTTCATGATATAAAAAAGCAATTACAACACCATCTTAGCTATATAAAACAGTGTCAAGGGATAACGAGATATGAAGTATAGAGAATGCGTGAGAAGAGCTGAATATCGAGAGGGATGGAGATCCATGGTTGTTGAACTGCTGACAGCAGATGGCACCGACAGGTAACAGGTTGATAACAAACCAGTGTTCATGTACAGTGTATGCAATTCAGTTGCAATCAAAGATCTTATAATAACAAGATAGGACTCTTCGCGAATCTACACGTAAACAAATAGAAGCGTCGATGTTCAGTAAAATGCAATACGAAGTAATTGAGAGAGGGCGTCCTAGTTGTTACTATGGTTGTTGTTCCAGAAATTGAAAGTAGATCATAGATGTCAAAAGTAATTGTAATTGTTAGAGGATGCCCTACACTGCATTATTACAGAATTTGCACGCAGAAATCGAGGAGAACACTATCTTTTAATTCTAAGATCTTTGGTTGTAATCTATGTGTATAGTTCGCGGAGAACACTATCTTTTAATTCTAAGATCTTTGGTTGTAATCTATGTGTATAGGGTATTTATAAGTAGGGCACTGCTAGTATTCTCGCACCTTTTCGAATTGTGAATTAAAAAATACTGGCAAACAAGTTTGCACAACAAGCACTAGCAGTTAAGAAAAGATATGAATCTGGTGATTTTAAGGGAGTGTAAAAGAAAAGATATGTATCTGGTGTATTTAAGGCAGTGGATATTGTTACACCAGTCATACAATACCAATTCTTAATTCTATACACATTATATTTATTAGATTAGGACAGTAAAATCTAATCAGATTTAGGAATTTGTTTAAGACTGGTTAACAGCCACTGCTTTTTTTAAAAGTAGGCCTACATTTTATTAGAAGTTTGCATACATTATCCAAGTTAACCTATCTCAACTGTGTTGTAAGAAGGAATAGAAAGGTATATGTACAATCAACATCTGCTTTTGTATAAATTAGTTACAATCATAAACACTCTAATTTCATCACAAATTCAAAACAAAGTAATTTGCCTGTGATATCTTTGGTTTTCAATGAATGCATTTTGTTATCACTCTTTCACGGAAGCCAGCCAGAAATGTAATTTTAAGTTGATAAAGATTTTCCATTTACAACTTAAAGATACAAGTGCCAGTCAAGAATTAAAAAAAAATCTAATTGGGGATGGTGTTAGGAAGGGGAAGGTAGGGCTTGGAAGGGTGCTTAATGTATTATAGGGCAGGGGTGGGCATAAAAATCGGTTGGAGGGCCAAAGTGAATTTTCGATTTAACACAGAGGGCCGTACCTAAACTTTGATGTTTCCAGTGAGCTTCAAAAACCTCTGAGCACTGCATTTACACCACTTTATTCTGAATTTTAATGTTACTTTTTACATATGATCGGTGTCGGGCCGTAAAAAACAAGGTGTTTTCTAGCCAATGTCGATCGGCATGCCGCACATATAGGGTTTTAATTTCTATTCGCCCACCTGTGGTATACGGTGTAAATTGATAGTAAATTAATAACTGTTTATAAATCTCTTACAAACTCCATTTCTTTGTCTATATCCTTTTGCAATATTCATAAAGGATTACAGAAAAATTACCAATCTGTCTGCTATTGTAATGCTATTGTTTAGGAATTCTACTGTAGAAACATTCTCAAGATTTAATAATTAAAAATACAGTAATTTTTTTTGTTCAAAGGAACAAAAAATCGAAATTTTAGAGCATACAAAATGTTAAATAGTTTGTTAAAAATACCATGTTACTTTGTTGCCTATAAGTTCTTTTTGGTAAATTATTTGTTTTTTTTTCTCTCTCTCTCTCTCTCTAGTTTGTAAGAGCTCATTAATTCCAGTTGCAAAATATTGTTCACAAATAGTAAAAAAAAACCGATTTAATTATATCTCAGTTTACAAATATTGTTTTTGTATTGTTCAGAAATATATTATTAGCATAATAATTCAAGTATCATGTTTACATAATAAAATGCACTAAATATTATATTTATATATTTATGTACATTTGTACACGGTATAAAAGAAGTGTTATCAGTTAAAAAATAATTAACAATTTACAGTTTAGACTTCGCCAATTTGAACAATTAATTTATGAATTAAAATTAATTTAATTAGCATAAATTTCTTATTTGGAATTCTAGATGCACAAATCTTTTTTGGAAACACCGCAATGTTGGAGTTCAATTCTTTAATAATACACTTCAACAGTAACAACGGAAACAATATCATATACAAAGCAAAAAGAAGTAAACATTATATAACTCAAGGTTGTCTGAAGGTTTAAATATTTTTGTACTGGTTTTTGTACAAGTTAAAAATTGTATTACCACTACAGACAGACCGAACCTGCATATCTTCATAATGATGCGATGTGCTGTCTTTCAACGACATGGTTATACTACCAACTCTCATATAACCATTTCGTCCGAGAGGATGCTGGCGCGGAATTGGTTCTCTTGTTTTCTTCTCAAGCTGCGTCGCACAGCATCAGCACGCCTGTATGGTTCGTTTTTTAGATCTAGAATTGAATGAAACAATAACAATTATCATTCTCTTGCTTTTATTCTTTTGCTTTTTGGTATATAAATATTAAAAATATTTGTGTATTATTATAATGGAATATTTCAAATGACTGTATATCAAATATTGTTTATAGTAACAAAAACATGTGATAAGATAATGTACAAAGCACAACAATTTGTGTATCTGCAGGATTAAGCCAATATCCTCACCAAATTGGAAATTCATCACGAAGAAGAATATTTTTGAATTATCATAGAAAACATGGATTGAGTTACAATGGCAAGGAAAAGTATATTTAAAATACTTAGTGGTCATTGTTATTCAATGAACGATGAAATAAAAATATGATAAACAAAATAAGAATTTGCTGATGATGTCAGGCTGTGATGATGTAGTAACATGTGATGTTTAGATCTGCAGTAATATGGGAGGTGTGACAAAGTATAGATATGTATTAATTTAAAGGAACATGGCAATAAATGCAAAGCTCTGAGATAATGGGGATTATGTTGGGGGTCTCAGAGATATGCAGGGAATGTAAGAAAAAGTATGGGTATAGTTGTCTCAGGAATAATATAGGCAGAAATTGATAATGTAGGGAGATGTCCACTGCAAAACACAAAAAAAGGTTTAAAGATGTGGAGTGATGCAAAACGTGAGCATGGTGTGAGGCAGTGATAGACAATAAGTCAGTTGCCATAAATAAAGTATATATAATCTTGCAATTATGTCCGAGTGAGAAGCCACTTACAGTACTCAGTCCCATAGCTATATAGTGACCATCACCTATACAGAGTACTGTCTGTTACAGATGTAGAAGCAAGGTGTTCATTACAATTACCTTCGCCTCCGAAGGAGGAGGAAAAGTTATTGCAATAGCGCGTGTCTGTTTTTGGTGTGTTGTCCTTCCAGGCGCTTAACTCAAAAACTACTGGGCCGATTCCAATGTGGGAAACTTTCACACATTGACAATATTACATGTATTTCACTCCTCGAATTTAGTGCTGATCGGAAGTAAGATGTAGATTTCTTTGGATTAGGCTTCGTTTGGCGGATGGAGTGGAGAAGTAAGAAGCAGATTTTAGAATGTTTTAATATTTTCCTGATTAGAGTGAGGCAGGGATAATGGGATGTAAATGGCACAGTGATAAATATATTTGAGGTAATTCAAATGATGATGGTTTAAATAATATAATCATGAATATAATCAAAGTTATTAATTATTGAATGACTCTCTTTAAAGGACTCTTGGAAAAAGGACAATAATTTAGCCTTTGTTTTTAAAATGTGATATTTATAAGGTGACCAAGCCTGCATTTTGAATAATGGAATATATTATGTTACCACACAGTGCTGGAAATAAAAGCCATAGTTACCCAATTAGTGTTTTATGATTTTTTCCTTGTATAAGAGAAAAGAAATAATGGTAACCAATTATTTCAGCAACAATGGGAAGTATCTTATGTTATACAAATACTAATATAGTAAATGCCTTTCATTGTTACAAACTTCAAAAACAATTAAGTTATGTAGACAAGCCAAACCAGTCATTTCTCGCAAAAAAAAAAATCAATTTATAGTTATTAATAGATGGTTACAGTGTAAAATGAAAGTTATATAATGGTAAAAGAATCATTTAAATCCGACATTTTGATATGAATTTACATTTGGATTATCGCAAGGATGTGAAGACTTACCTGTAATAATACCTTCTAGTGCACCATCAGAAACCGGTTTAATTCCAAGCTCTTTTTTGTTAACATAACAATTTTGAAGCTCTGCTACTAATGCATCCTGAAAGACAGTAAAGCAAGAACCTTTGTCAGTCCATTGACTACCAGATTAAATATAGAATTTCAGAATATATTTTTTGAATGACTACAGTATTAATTCTTTATTTATTGGCATTTTTTTTTTTAAAGACTTGAATGAGTTGTGTTGCCAGGCTCGACAGCATAGGCACTGCAAACAGCAGCCATGCCATTAGTTGTCACAAGAGACAAATATTTTGATGGGATTTTTTTGGTTATTTATTTCATTACTAACGAACAGATTAAAAATCTGTTTGTTTGAACAAATAAGTCAAATCATTTGTTTTGTATTTAAAGCAATGGAACATGACACACTATTAAATAGGAAATGTTGCTATTTAATGGTGTGCATTCAAACTTTAATTCCCAATGCAGGGTTGGTAGCTGCATCTTTCTTGGAAATAAATCGTAAATAATATTTTTGATAATCATTTGTAGCGTTATATTTTTTGTGTATCTTGTAAGTTTGTGTTTAACCCTTTGTCAAATAGCTTCTGAAAGGCTGTGTGACACTGGTTCTGGTTTAGCTACAATAAAAACATTTTCCTTTTTTTTTAAAGTATTGATAGGACTTAACCCAGACACTGCAATAATTGGGACTGGAATGCAAACATCTTCACTGGTAAGCCAATCTTCAATGTAGCTCTATAGAAATAATCTGTCTCATGATCAGTTGCCATACTCTTTCTTGCTCACAATTAAATAGTTCTGGTTAAAAAATGTCGGATTTATCTACACATTCTGCTTAGCATCCCATATTTAATGAGTTTAATATTTTCACTTTTGAAACCCAACAAATCTTTTGCACTCTTCTGCAGCCTTGGAAAGATAGCACAGAGTGAAAATAATCCCCATTACTCCCACCTAACTTTCTTTCACCAATGCAATATATCTCTTCGCAACACCCTAATTCCTATCCCCTGTTGCACCTCCCACTTTGAAACATCATTCCTTGCATATTCTCTTACCCTTGCATACTCCCTTTCCATTCACCCCTTCCACAATCTCCTCTTCCTTTAGGTCTGAACATGTAGACCAATATTAACTCACTTATACAGACAAATCATACCTATCTTTTTTTAAAATAATTTATTGAAGTGCACTGTATTGTAATGTTTGTCAGAGGAAAATGGCCCTTGATGGCACACTGAAGTAATGAATTGAACCGAATTGCAAGTATTAGGAAATAAAACACCTTGAATGTAGTTTAATGACAATTGATGTAAGTAAGAGCTTTTTTCATTTAATCTACATTTTTTACCTGGCCCTTCCTGTTCTTGTTTGCATTGGCATGAGCTTTCTTCGCTGCTTCAATATTGGCTTTCGTATCATTTGCTGCTTTCTGTAAATAATTTTTTTAAAGGATAATAATGAATGATTGTCATTATTGTTTTTTGCCCAAAAAATACATAAAAATAACAAACACAGTACAGTACCATTAACCATTAAACTATTTCAAATACAATTCTGTGAGTTAAAAAGTGTGTACAAAAAAGGACAGCAAACTTACAGCTAACTTTTTTCGTTGTTCATTCTCTTTTTCTGCTCTCTGAAACATAAACATTATATTTAATTGTCAAGGTTTCTTGATAATTTTATAAACATCACAAAATGCTTATAAGCACTTTTCGTTCGTATAATCATAAACACGACACATCATGAAGTAAAAAAACTACCTTGTAGGCCGATGCAAACCGTGAGAACATGGGGAAGAATTCCGTAGGTGGACACATCTTGGGGTTTTCACCAAAATACACAACTACCTCACTGTATGCTTCCTAAAAATACAACAAAATAAACCACTTAGTGTCTATATTTTGGTTTTGAACCCTAACATTGGGTGTACAATATAAAAATTGATGTTACTAAGTTGGTTTCTAGTGAATGATGAGAATAATGATTTTAATTATAATAATATTTTTATACATAGTTTTATAACTGCTTTGTAAATGATAAATTAAATATTTTTGTTGTGTACTTACATGATCTGGCAATTAGTTTAATAATTTTATTGAAAAGGTCAAGCTGTGCTTCAAACTAATTTTATTATAGTTTTAATTAAAATAATGATTTTAATTATAACACCAATACATGACTTGGGATAATACTTTGCAGGTAGTTATGCCATAATTAGACACAATTTGAAATACTGTACTCCATGAAGAGTTATAATTGACGAAAAACCATAATGTATAAAGTAAGCACAAAAGTATTTTATTTGGCACAGTTAACTATTTATAGAACAGTAAAATAAAACAAAGATAACTCATATTTATAGAGTAGTCAAGAGTGTAAGTTGCTTGTGTCCTTATGCAAGACAATACCTATGTTTGTCTCTCTCTTCTCAGGAGTGTAAATGGGTACATGAATGTTAAACAGACTTGCGGTGTGGGAGGACCGGCAACCCCCCTCACAGCCTTGAGGTCTCGCCCGAACGCAAAGGAAAAAGAGAGATTGGCAATCCGGCCTTGTAGCAGAGCTTCAGGTTTACCATTACCATTAGGGGAGACTTTTTTTATTCCTTGTTTCGTGTACTTATTTTGTTAAAGATTATCGCAGGAGGGTGGAATAAAAATAAAATAAATTTTGTATTTTTTTTTAGCGAAGTTTTGCCAAAATCATCCGGACGGAGGAAAAAAATTTTTTTTATTGGTAAACGTAAAATAGGATTGTTAAATGCATCAAATTATATAATTAAGAAGAAATATATCTTTGGAGATTTCAAGGCAGTGGAGGGCATAATAAAAATAAAGAAAAACTTATTTTTTTCTGCCGGTGGGTGCGCTAATTGGCCAAAAATTAAATTTTATTTTGATTTGAAATCATCGTTTGCAGTCAGCGGGTTCACTAAACAAGGTATAACGAAAGACTTGCCTCATCATATAAAACAATGATTAAATGTAACTTACAGTAGCTTTATTGCCTTCAATTTCAATTTTTTTGAGTTTTTCCTCTGAATTAATTAAGAAGTCTCTTAAGAGACTGTTTTCACTGTTGACAGCGAACTCCCTCTTACATTCCTGCATCCCTTGTTTCAACTGATGGATGTCAGCTTTTAAATTGTCTAATGAAACTGCAAAAATAAAACCAAAAACATTTTAAATATATATATATCATTTAAATCTTAAAAATAAACAATTTAATTAGTCCGAATCAATGATTGCATAATAGTGTGTTAATAAAAAGGAGGAAGAATGCTGTATACTTTTTTCACCTAAATATAAAAAATAATTACATGATGGGAATGGTTGTTATAAATTGTAGTATATTTTGTATGAAAAAAAAAATGGTTGTCATTGTCACAGGTTGGGTGCACTCTGATATTAGTCACCAGACAGGGACAGATCAACAATTTTTTAAACTCATGGGGTACCAATTTCATAATATAATATAAATATACAGATAACTAAGTATACAATAATGGTATAATTCATGTTCAGTATATGCTGTTACTAAACATATTTAGTATTTTTTCTGTTAAAAAATGAAAGAAAGCAGTGGCAAAAGCTGGGGAACATGTCCAGTTCCTCCTCCCTATATCATTTTCTAGCATATTAGGCTTGTTATGACAAGCTTTTGTTTCAGATGTTCAAATGTGTTTCTAGTTTGTGCCATGATTCTTAAGCTGAGTTCCAGAGAAGTATGTTTAATATTACCTCCAACTTTCTTCTCTGATAATCCCCCTAAAATGGCATCTGATTTCAGGAAAGGCATTTATGATTTCAATGTCTACACAATCTTCTTCTTCTATTTCTTATTATTATTTTTATTTACTTTCCTTGCTTTTTTTTTCCTTCCTTCCCTCACTTCCCTTCCTCCTCACTGTAACAAAAGGGTGATGGCAGTTTCTTTAGAAGAAAATATATATTTTAAAAATAAAAAATAGTTAATACCTGCCGATGCCTTTTGTACATACTGCAGATCAGTTGTAAATCCCGGCAACTCAGGAAATCTTTGGTCAATCGTTTCAACGATAAAATGTAGTAACGTCATTTTCCTGTCTGTCGATTTTGTGTCTAAAAGCTGAAATAATATTCAAAACATCTTTAAAATAAATAATAAACTGCAAAATTACTCCGATAAGATAGTAAAGAGAGACTCTAAAATAGTATGCCATTATGTTTGTCACCTGTAGGAATAGAGGATGACAAAAAAAACAAAACAAATAGTGGCAAACACATGTCACTTGCAATGCTCTACAAACTAACTCCCTCTGTGAGGCTTTAAGAATGGACTTGTTTAGTTACAGTATGAGAAATATCTTGTATCTTGCAGGATTTGAACCATGGACCTTGAGACTGTAAGGTGAGAATGGAAACCACCCAGCTACAACCCTATCCATAATAATTACCAACACCACAGTTCCTCTGGTATAAGGCAACCGCCTTCAACACAAAAAATTGGGCTGATTTTAAGGGGTGAGGATATACCCGGTGAATACCGTTTTCAATCAAAAGGCAATTTTCCATCACAGCATGCCTAATCCAATAGTTCATTTTTTGTTTAGTATTTTTAAAAGTCTCTAAGCATACCCTCGACTTTTCTCCAAGGAAGGCTTAAATTAGTGGGTAAGCTTATAAACGAGGATCTACGGTAATATTTTTTAAATTAAAAAGAAACCTACTGTGTCAAGGCTAGATAACTTAAATCCATACGCTGCTCCTCGTTTTGAACTATTCAGGTAGTTTCCAAAGGCTAAGATCACCTACGAGTAAAAATATATTTTATAAGCTCATTTTTGTAATATTGTTTTACTGCAAAGGGAAAAAAAAACAACACACAAATATTATTAACATAAGCGAAAGAGTATAGAAAGGAAAAAGAGAAAACTTCAATTTGTATTTACTGTACGTCACTCCCCTAGTAACAATGGAAGTTGCCATCGTCATCACAAAGTGTACCCATTGCATTAGGATGTCTCAGGGAAGTTCACTCCCACGAAAGATATTAAAACGCATTCATTTCTAAAAGTAGTAACATTAATCCAACTATCGGCCTCTAAAAAGGAATCCAATAATGTTGAACACAGATAATAAATAAACTGTGCTGGGCACAACTGGTGACAGTAAAAATGGCAACCGAAAGCAGCAGGTGTTTTCTTATAGCTGTGTATAAAGACATTTTGAGCTTATTCGACTGGTTCGTTTTGTTGAGTATGAATTTTCGTTGAGTATTATTTTCATTCAACTGGTTCGTAAAATAGACTTCGTTGACAACGAAAATTAATGTAACCAGAATGCGTAAATCAGCATTAAGTTATGCAGGTGACAGAAGGCTAACAGAATTCAAAAACTGGATGAAAACATTTTTTACGAAAAACCCATATTGCCACAATCCGAAGCAGCCTTGATTACGCAGCGTGTATCACGGTAACTATGCAGCCATTTTTTTTTTTGTCGAGTATTTACCAGTTTTCTATTCGACTGGTCATCTTCGTTAAGTAGGATTTTACCACTGCGCAGGTGGCAGTGGTTTAACGAAGAACGACCAGTCGAATATGGCCATATTTTGTTGACACTCAAAATGAGCGTGCTTTCTATACTCTTTGTATAGTAAAATGATGATTGTTGTCCTTTGAAATAATCATTTTTTTCATTTTCACAAGAGGTGCATACACTGGTACACCTCTCCATCCTAGTGTATGCTTTGTGCATGATGAAAAAAAAAATTTGTTTGTTTCTAAAAAATTGCGCTTAAGGCTTACCTCTAACACTTTCTTGATAAGTTTGGAATTCTTAATTGAAATCGAAGCTGATATAACAGCATGTATTTGCTGAAAAAGAACAAAGCACGATTATTTCCAATTCTATTCCATTTCATTAGGTTATTATGTCTAAAAAAGGGTCCTGGAACTTCTGAAGAAGCCAATACTTCTATGACTTGGTGAGCCAGAAATCCCAGTGTTATCATTGTTTCTGTTGAATCAATGAATGCTATACAAAATATTTTACGGATTTATAATTGCAATTTGAAATTTTGTTCAAAAATAAATTGGTTGTCTGAAAATTGTACTTTTCTTGCAAATCACAGAGCTATTTAATAATAAAGATATAAAAACATAATAAAATATAAATAATAATAAACTTATAGGATACAAATGGTTCTGATTGCTATACGCATAATAATCAGTTTTAGATTATGGTGCATTATTACTGTAAAGGACAAATATATTTTTTGTATTAAAACATTTACAGTCTATCGGGTACCAATTTAAACTTCTAGGCAGAGAAAAACATAGTAAGGTGGATAAAGTGCCTTACGTAAGGACACGAGTAACAGGAAAGCCCCATAGTCATGAACTTCAGTCTTCCTTATAGAAGGCAGATAGATACGTACCGGTTGCAGGGCATGGATGATATCCAGGAAATTCCCAATATACATCATGATGCTGAGTTTTTGAGGAAGACGCTCCAGACGGCACAACTAGAAAGTTAAAAAAGTTTACATTTCAAAATGAGCATTAATTATCATAAGGCAATTTAATAAAAAAAAATATAATAACTAATACATTCAAATGAGGGAAAATGCTGTGCAATGCATAATTAGAACAATAAAAAAAACCATTTAAACAAAATAACTTAAATAATAGTCCACATCACACATACTAAAAGAAATAATAAATTTAGTAAACTTCTTTTAAATGACAAATGTAAAAAAAAAGGTTATATTTTTCATCTTAATCATCTCATGCCACAGATCACACTTATTTTTATTGTTTCAACCATATCCCACGGCCATGTGGTTGGTCTAATTGTCAGTGGTTTATAAATACAGTAGAACCCTATTTAGGGGACACTTTTTTTGGCCGTGAAGTGAGGGAAATGTATCTTTTAACACTACAACCAACCCCTATTTAGGGGACACTTTTTCGGTCCCGAAGTCTACTGCAGTTACATCCAACTATGACAACATAGGTCACATCTGGCAACCTTGATGCTTCCCTCACTGAAGCATTATCTACATGTTTGGTGTCCTCTAACACCCAAAATGAATGAAAATGATTTAAAATAATTAAAATGATGAAGCTCACCGAAAACATGAAATTATCTTCATTGGTTAGTTTATCTAGTGGTAGATGATCTTTTTCGTATCGTTTGTAACTCTTGATTTCCTGGTCTGTGGGAATGAATTTACTCAGCTGTTCCACTTGATCTAATGGCAGAGTGTGCAAGTCCATCCTGAAGAAGGAGGAAAGAAAAAAATAATTTTAACATAAAATGTGGAGAACAAAATCCAAACCAGTCATTTGTTGCAAATCATGTTTCTGAGATAACAGCCAAATTTTGCAAAGTCAAAATTTTAGAAATCTATTTTATTGCACTAACCTACACTTCACATATCTACATCATACTATTTAATTTTTTTCCACATTTTATACGTTAAAACAATATTTGTTAATGATTTGGCGATGGTCTCTGCCCAAGGAAAGTAAAATCGCAACTATGTGAGGGCTGTAGCCCTCCTAGCCGCCCAGCAGCGTCGCCTCTGATTTCTTTGTATCTGTACCACCTGGTAAACCGGTATCAGCATCTCTCATTGTCTGTACCAGTACAGCAGAGTATCCTCTACTTATCTCAAATGATGTACTGGGTCCTTGTGTACGCTGGGCCTACGGTTTATAGTCCTTATCCGAGAAGACTTGTTTTACCACCAGGAAAATATAAGAGTTTGCCCCTCTAAACAGCCCTGATAATATAGGTTTAGGTTGCTTGGTTAATCAACTCGTCAAAAGTCATCTGAAAATAATATATCAATTAAGCCGTTCTTACGCTCTAATTGCTGCAACAATTTGATCGTTTCGTAGCATGATCTTGCGTCGTGTGATAGCCAGGTTCTGTAGCCTGTTTCCATCTAGCAACGATGTCTTCTCCTTACGACTTAACGTCTTCAACTTGCCATCAGGTATATCTTTGGAATGCGTTTGGCTCTTTGTCTTAAACACCTCTTCAAATTGATTAAAATCAATATCCTATAAAATAAGTAATGCAATGTACAGTAAAAAAAATGCAATTCACTCCAATCAAAACTTAGCAATCTTGTGTCTCAGCTAGGTGAGTATCAGAAAAGAAACAATAAAAAAAACCCAACACAATACAATTAGAGTTTCACATTACAAATTTGCCGCTCAAATATTGTTGCAAGGTCCCGCAAAACGGAAATGTGAAGGAAATTAAAATGTGCGTTTGTGGGGGAAAACGCATAATCTTGGCTCTATTCTGAATGGTCAATTGTTTATGTTTAATACTCCAAAAAGGTCAATTTAATTTCCATTTGATCATTTAATGTTGCTACTTAAAGATACAAACCAATGGGGAACACTGGTAGTCCTATAAGTGAAATATTTAGTTTGTAATTAAAACCCAATAATCTATGTGTGACAAACCCTGTACTTGAAACTCACAATGAAAATTCCGCTATAATGATAGTTAAACCTACTACTTAAATACTAACCCAGTTGGTTATATTACAATACCCAATTCTTTAGAACATGATGCAAATAAGTAGAGGGTTGCTACCAATAAATTGACTTTACAGTAGCCCAATGTCATCACCACTAGTGTTTATATCGTATTGAGGAATTTAAGCAGTAATCGCTATTTTTCAGGGAGTGTGCTTTATGATACTAAGAGGTGCTACCAATCTGGTAAAGAAAGTAGAGCTAATTGGTACCTTCATAACTCTATCGTCATCTAATTCACTGAAGACTGTGCCTCTGATTTGGTTTGGCTTGAAGGCCACCCAATTGAGAGCTGGTAAACGATACTTAGTCTTGATTCTTCTTTTGATTGTAACAGCTACAACAGAAAAATTACACATCACAGTTTCATACTTCGTGTACAAAAAAGGAGAGGGAATACAAATGTACAGGACTGAGACAATCTGGCTATCAATTCACACAAGCAAAAACCCTCTGTCCACTTATAGACTCGGAAACGGCTGAACGAGACTTTAACATTTGAGTACCATTGGAAACGTATCATGTTAGTTGAGCATTAAACAATGAATTGCACATTTATTTATAATCAAATAGTTATGTATTATGCGCTATATAAGTCTCCAACCATTACCATTACCATCAATATAAGTCAATTTAATAGTCTATGCAAAAAATACAAAATTATCACAATGTATATACCTGGTTTATTGGTTAGGAAACTTTTTTTTCTCATAAAAATTCATAGGTAAATATCTTACTTAAATGAATGACTAACACGTTGAAAACTTACATCCAATTGGTGCTCCGCCAATCATTCCAGGTGGTGGTGGAGCTCCTGGAGGAGGGGGAGGTGCACCTGGAGGCGGTGGGGGTGCTCCCGGAGGTGGAGGAGGTATTCCTGGAGGTTGAGGAATTCCTGACGGGGGAGGCGGTGGCGGCGGTGGTGGGGGAGGTGCTTCTGCTTCAGGTGGAGGGGGTGGAAGTGGAAGATCTGTAGATCAAAAAAATTAGGCATGATTAAAAAGTGATCGTAAAAACGATAATATAATGAAGAAGTGAGAGTTTTATTTAAATGTAATGACTTGAGATATAAAAAAGAGAATAATTTTTAAAATATAAACAAAATAAAGAATAAAGTGTTGTAGTTATTAGTAATTGAGATACAAAAGATATAGCTTAATTTGAAATTACAAATAAAATTAATAACAAAGGCATTAGTTATTAGTATTAGTAATTGAGTTAATATATAAAGATAGCTAAATAATAATAGATAAAATGAAAAAATAGTTTTAGTTATTAGTAAATAAGATAATGTAAAAAAATAGCTTGATTTAAAAAAAAAAGATAATTAAAAGCAAAAATGAAGAGTTTTATTTATGAATTGAGTTAATTTTGAATTTCCCATAACCATACTAAACTATTTAAATGTTAGTCACCATCGGACAAAATTCAAGGCCATCGTAAATTCTCGTGTATAAGACAAATACTGTAGAAACAGATACAGTAGTATCAAAGCAGGGTGTAATCTCTATTGACAGCTGAATATATGCGATGCTTCACATACTGTACACACACAATAATATAACTGATTTGTGAACAACAATTAAAAGCAAGAAGCATCAGGAACACATGTTGGGCAGGAATCCAGCACATTTCCAATTAGGTACGAAGCTGTACATACAGACTTATGAATTATAAAAATATAAAAAAAACTCAGAAAAATGTAAAAATACAATAAATATAAATACACATCTAAAATACAAGTACTGGATAGCAAAGATGAATGAAATCTAACTATTTCAAAAGTTACACCACACTTTTATAAAAAGAAACATAAAAAAACACCCAGAAAATATGCAGCTTATATGCCTGAAAGAGGTCATTTACGGGTGAGTATTTTCAAATGAGAGAATTGATGGTACAGTATATGAAAATGATCCTTTTATGAATGACAACTGCAATGGTGCACACTCTGTATTGTAATTAATTGCATGTCGAATGTGTTATTTCCATATTAATGAAAGAAAGAATAACAAAGAATTAGTAAACTAATATCTAAAAATATAGATATTAATAAATCATAAAACCAAACCTACCATTAATATCAATATGGAGCACAGGTAAAAGTAGAAAAAGAAACACCATGTCCATCATGAAATTAAATAGATTATGAGTTAAAAATACAAATTATTTCTAATTTTGTATATGTAATTAATATTCATATTTATTTATTATATGTCCTGTAAAATCTTAAATAAAATCCTTGAGCTTCTTTTTTTTTTTTTTTTTGTGAAATTTGGATAGGCTTCTTTTTGAGGCTATGTTTGCAAAGTAAAGAAGGGGGTTCTTTTCAAAATGAAAGCTGTAAATTTTGGGAAATACTATTATAAAATAATAAATAGGGCCACTGTAGCATGTTGCGTATTAAAATACTGTAGGTCCTAAACCGAGCGCGTTTTTAACAAATTTTGTTTCTTTGAAATTCAAGTACAGTGTATGTACTGTACTACTGTATCTCGAAAAGAAGCCTATGCTATCTTGAAAACAATACCAAGGGCTTCTTTTCAAGGATACTTTTGCAAACTAAAGAGGAGGGAGGGGGTAAAATTCGAGACGGACTTCTTCTTGAGATTAAGCCCATTGGGCTTCTATTGGAGGTTTTACGATAATAGAGAAAAAGTTCAAGCTGTGTTGAATGACCTACCATTTGGTGCATTTCCGGAAGGAGGGGGTGGCGGCGGAGGTGGCAAGTCTCCAAAACCTTCCATTCCATTGGTTATTACACCACCCGGCCCTCCACCACCTGGTCCTCCGCCGCCCGGTCCATGGCCAGATCCTAGCTGAACAGCCCTAGCAGCTGCTACCTTGGCTTCTGACAATGCAAGTTTCAAAGACTCGACTTCTTTATTAGCTTCTTCGTTGTGGTACTAGTTAATAAAAAAGAAAACAGTAAACAATCTATATATCTCACACGTAAATGTGTGTGGCGCAGCACGTAAGGGGTTGGACTTGCAATCAGAAGGTTGTGGGTTGAAGACCGATGATCATTACACTGCTTGTGTCCTTAAGCAAGACACTTATCTGCATTTGCCTCTCTTCACCCAGGAGTATAAATGGGTATTTGGTAGGAAGTGGATGATTTGAAATGAAATTAGTAGTGCTGATTACACGCATAACAAGGAATACTCTTCAGGGAGTGGAGGAAGTTGGACGTTGTGTGTGATTGATTGTGTATCAAATGGCCAGGGAAAAAGGCACTTAATTGGATATGTGTGCTATATAAATCTTATAATATATGTACCAAGTAGAAAAGTCAACCCACCAATCCCCAAATAACCACACCCTCTTCCCCCACCCCCACTAAATTACCTGCTCCAGCCCAACATACATCTCAAAACACAAGTATCAGTCTCATTCCC
Organism: Anneissia japonica; assembly: GCF_011630105.1. Lineage (NCBI taxonomy): Eukaryota > Metazoa > Echinodermata > Crinoidea > Comatulida > Comatulidae > Anneissia > Anneissia japonica. Next base: position 692,393 of record NW_022706987.1, read on the forward strand.
AACCAGCTTGCAATCCCTAAAAAATAATCTACTCCAACATATATTCCACACACTAGCTAAACCGCACAACATCACTTCACTCTGGTGGTAGCCACTGTGTGTGCGCTGAACCGTGAAGATCTCTAGGTCACCGGTTCAATTCCCATTGCTGCCACTCCTTGTGTTTCAGCTGGAGGGCTGAAATACAAGTTACAATAGCACACTGTCTTTCGGATGAGACATTTAAGAGGTTGGTTCTGTTTGGATTTATGGCCCATGTGCACGTTAGAGAACGCAGTACACTCTTTGGAATGAGTAGGGGATTGTCGTGGGCTATCCTTGGTGTTTACACCGAATAACTAAAATTCTTAGCAACCAATCACCCAATCTCCCAAAAAAAAAAACACTATATTTTCCACAGCTTACTTTTACTTCATTTAACTCCTTGGAAGTTGTTTGATACATAATTTGTAAGTCAGCAATCTTGGCAAGGCAGTCATCTTCAGTTTGTTGTAGTTTCTCACTCAGCTGTTGGTTATGAATAAACAATAAAACTATACATTTTTTCTCATTTTTTTTTACAAATCCGCCACTGGTTTATCATTACAGTAATCAAATATCACTGATTTACAAAAAAAGTTCTATTCTAGTACAACCCTTTTGCCAGAATTCTTTTTAAAGAGTTCGAGTTGAATCTGGCGAGATCACTGCTACTATTTCATTAGAAATTTGATCTGTTCTTCAATCCAATTTTTTAGGGCTGCAGTGATCAGCATAAACCAGATTGCCTATTCTTTGAAAACATGGTTCAATGAAAATTGAAATTAAAATTTTATATTTAAAATTGTTTTAGATTTAAATTATTAAATTTCTATTATACCAGGAAAAACAGGATACTAATATGAGATAAACTTTAAAGTAATTTAATACACTGAGCTTTCTGTTGGAAGTTTATATCTGCTGTATTGTTTGTGAAGCGATACTGAAAGCATTATTTGATATACGTCAAATTTACCCTATACATATGATCCTCGAGTTCAGCGACACGTTCCAAGGCAGCCGTCTTTGTTTCCGAGTCTTCCATTAGATTGCTTACATCAAAGTGGTTGTCCAGGTACGCCTGTATTTGCACCTGAAGACGATCACTCTCTGTATTGCGTAACTTCTGTAAAAAGAAAAAAAAATTAGTAAGTACGGAAATTATTGCTGGGGAACGATGCAGAAGTGTTTGGTTTTCAGCATTGTTTTGTTTATTCCTCATTTCAATGCTACAGATTATTAAAATTTAAAAATTTGCTCTGATCTTTTTTAAATAATGCTATATTGATGCAATGTGTATTGTTTTCCTTAAATAGTTACAATAATAACAGTACCAATAATATATATGTATGTACTTCCCATATATACACTTATCTCAAAAACTACAATTAATAATTAATTACCTCTAAATAGTTTTCAAGACCCAGCTTGGTAAATTCATATTGTAGATGAGACCGGAAGTTCATATTATCAACCGAATGTACGACAATATTGATAAATTGCATACAAGCAACCTGTTAACGAAAGAAAAGAAAACATTACATATTTCTATATAAGATTTTATATTACTATAAAACAATAAATACATACGTTGAAATAAATTCATCTGGTTTCTTGTGCATTTTTATACCAATTTTCTTTTGTGTTAAACCAGTAATATTGGTCGAAAATTTTCAATGTTTCATGGATTAGCAATCCACATTCTCAAGTGACGTATCCAACTTTATCAGGGACTATGTACATACTTTTAACAATAATACTTTGATATCTATTTATTTAGTTAATTTATTTATTCATAATTTCATTTTGATTAAATTCAGATATTAAATTTACAATTATTTCAAGCCAGACACGGATTAAATATTTTTGTTGATATGTTGCACACCTGATTTTCCTAAGACACAAAAAGGATGTAAAACACAGGAATAGTTTAATAAGATATAGATTTGTGAATATTTAAAAACATGGGGAAAAATGGTAGAAAAAATAGGTAGTTACACCCCTTTCTCCAGTTTTTAAATATTTAACAATCAGTATTTCATTGACTGATCCCAGTTTTTCATGAAACACCCTTTTTGTGTCTTAAAAAATCATTTGTACAACATTTTTTTTCTCTAGAACCTGGCTTCAATATACCTAAAAAAATGTATATTAAAAATTCCAGACACATATTCACAAATATTTTATGAATATATAATTCCATATTTTATAATTTTTGTATGAAAGTGCAATTATAATTGCACATAATTTAAAATAAATTATATGCATGATATGATGAATTATGCAGTGAGACAAACAACAAATATGTTTACTACAGTGCCGTCTGCCATTTTTTAACTCTTTGCAGATCCTTCTTCACAACACCATTGCTAATTCCACAAATCCATTAATAACTAGATTATACTGAATCCTTTAATCACACAGATTACCAATCTAATCCGGCAATATTCAAATGCTGAAATATTGGATTTAATTGATTGAACCAAATTATGGATGGATCAAAAGTGAATAAAATCCTTACCATAAAGTCGATACTTGTTTCTTCATAATTCTTAAAGTATTCAAAAAGACGCTCAAATCGTTTTGTTTCCCTGCAAACCTGTGAAAATCAATTAGTAGTATTCCATTTTAGTTAACACTTAGTTATAAATTACTACATCCAGATTTAACATGGCTAAAGGCCAGCGAATTGGCAAAAACAACATTTTAAAACTTGTTATTAGCTAAATTAATTGTCTATTGTTCTCTTTATTCATCTTGTTTCCGTAATTTTATGTGTATTTTTGAAAAATTGATTGAAAATGAGGAAGTATTTAATTTACAAAAAAAAAAATGTTTATTGCCCATATATAGTTATGATATGACTATGATGTAATGTCATCATGGCCATATTTAGACATGCCACATGTTCGAACAATAAGAATAATTTGATAGCCTGGATTATAGTATACTGTATATATGTCAAAATACTGTATATACTTATAAATTATTATTTTATCGTTCATTATTATTCTACTGAGTACAGTACATGAAGCAACAAAATTAAACTGTAGTTCCCTTAATTCTGTTTTCACTATCAATTTATAAAACAATGATGAATAGTGATTACTTGGTTCGAATAGCAAATGCCTGACAGAATAACTAAAGTGTAGTGGGGATTATATCATTATTATTTTTTGTATTCAACTTCAAAGTGGCAATCCTGTATAAGATAAAGATATTGAAAAGACTAGACATTTAAGGAGCAGATTATCATTGTTTAAATGCTATCCTCTGAGCAGAACATGGAAATCAATATCTGAAAAACACTCAAAAATTTAATGAAAACCATTTATTGCTTAATAAAGATTTTTGTCATCATATATGGGCAAACGACAGATTCTGGTCACCATATATGAGCAAACCACAAATTTTCGTCACCATATAGTGGGAAAACCACAGATTGTTGTCACACAAAACATAATGGTGTGCATAGTGCATCACTTAATAATAAAGAAATCCAAATAAAAAAAATCAATTAGATTAGAAGAGACAGTACACGCCTTGCATCACATTATCCAGTCATTGACATGATGCCTTTTAGTCATTTCGTAATTCTCAAAGGGAAGAGATTGTAATGGATAGCTAAGCTCACATATATCCTAATCGCTGAGTAGTGTTTACATAAACAACATTACTTTTTTTCTATTAGTTATCGATACAACATGACATAATGGATGGAATACAATGGTCTGGATTTAAGTGATGGATTCAAATATTTTGAATAAAGGGATCCACAGAAGGACTTTCACAGATGGAAATTCTAGTCCACCTAAGCCCCAGCTTGGTTGGGGCTGATGGTAAAAAAATTTATGATATGGCACTTCTAGATAGCCAATAAATTGAATTGGAATTTAAAAAATTATTCTTCATTTTTTGAAACAATTTTCAAAGAAGTAGTGGGAGCCCGTGAATTCTGGCACATTTCCCCTGAATCCACTGCTGGATTCTGAAACGGTCTAAACAAGTATTGAATGCCATGGAAATGTGGAGTAGAACAGAGATGCCAACAATGTCATATATTATTCCAAGCAATGCCTTCAGGGAAGAATCGGGAATATAAAACCAGCGGTAGATAAGAAATATGAGTTGAATGCTAGGAGACAAAGATGGTCTTGGTTAATATGAAACACCTGTTGATGAGTAGAGTAATATTTTTGTATCAGAATCACATTCCACTTAGAAATGAAAGTTAACTACAATTGCTATTAATGTTTATGACATTAATATCCTATCAATGTTTTGTTCTTGGTCATTATTGAGTGTTGGCTGTTTACTTTACTATTTCATATCTTCTTACACTTCTCCTTAATTTTGTTTTTTATTTTTGCTCAACTTTTTTGAAAAACATCATAAATAAGAATAATAATTATTGTTATTATTATTATTATTATTATTCTTATTATTACTACTATTATCTTAACTGTCATCACCATCATCATATATCACAACCATTCTTAATGCCATAATTGTTCAAAATTAAAAAGAGCTGATATCTCTCAACTTGATAATATATTAAACCAATACAGTATAATTATAATGATTGGTGTTCTCTTTTCTAATGCTACGTACCACATTAAAGTTATCAAAAGCACTTAAAATAATTTCATGGCCTCCTTGTACCAGACACACTGCAGCTAACAATTCCAGTACTAAGGCTTTTGTTCTGTGGATCAAATAAGACATAAATTATCGTGAAAACATTGAATAAACGTGAAATATTAAAACATGCTCATTCTTAGAACCATTTTCAAAATCTAAATGTAGTAACAATATGTAACATCTATTCAGTCAGATGACAGCTATTCTTGTCCATACACAATGATAAGCGAGACTATTATATGGAAGAATTTTTTTAATTTTTTATATATATATTATGTACAACTGATTTTTCAAGACACAAAAACATGTTTGACAAAAAGGTGAAGAAAATAATGGTTAAGGCCTGTTTACACTATGAGAAAAATGATCAATGATAAAAAGCTAAAAAATCAATTGTTCACATAGAAAATAAAAGAAATAAGAGAAGTTTTCACACTAACATGATTCAATTCAATAAGAATTTATTGTGTATACGATTACAAAATATTTTCACAAACCAAATCACAAAATGACGTCATAATCATGGGAAAAATGATAAAGTAGAATATAAATAGAATGTATAGAGAATGATGTTGCTTCCCTTATACTTGATTATAGTCATTGGGGAGGGGGGGGGGGCGGGGCGTTTATTCAGGGAAAAATAAATGCCAGAGAGAGGCCATTATTCCAGATGAGGCTCTATTCTGTGGGATGATTGGGGAGGGGGGGAGGCATTTATTTAAAGTAGAGCGTTTATTTGAATAAATAAAGTATTAATATTGTGTACGAATAAATATGCTGAACATAATAATGCTTTCACTTAACATCAACAAACATGGGAAAATTTAAATGAAGTCAGTAATTGCACATGAATAAACATTATAATAATATTAAATGAGGTCGTACCTTGGACTATGGTGATTTAAGCTGAGAGCAATAACATTGATACATTGACTATGATTGATGACCATGTTGAAACCATACTGAAAAATAGAAGAAATCATCAAATTCCAAAAATAATTACAAATCTATTATTATAAAGTACTAATTCAAACCTGCAAAAGTATGTTTTATATAAATATGTTTTATATTTTAATCACATCCAATACAAATTGATATTCACCTTAAAATGATTGATATGGTACTTTATATCTTAATGCCAACATTAAACTCAGGGTATGTAGTTGCTTTTGGACATAACAAACCCTGGGATTGTAAGAAAAACTATTTAAGTATGAAGCTCTCATAAACCCAATTCTTGTTATGCTTTAATACCATATACAATATTAGATTTACAAGTCATGTAAAAATATCATGGCATTTATGTAATCAAGGTGGAATATGTAAAAGAAATAATAGTTGCACATTTTTTTTAAGTTGAATATTTAAAGACTTATAAACTAGTTCAGTATCTACGCCCCACTGTTGAAGGCATATCACTTCAATTAGGTGAAAGCTTCATATTTCCCAAAATAAACTAAATTAATCCTCTTATGCATAGATAAATCTGCAGTAGTTTTTGTCTAAGTTGGTTTCATTATACTTTAATATGCAATTTGTATGAAATAATGAGAAAATTAAGAGATATATTTCTAAAGTAAAATCCCCAATAGAGTCAATGATAGCACGGCAAATGAAAGCGAAAGAATGTACGATCTGTTTGACCTCTTTACCTGGAAGTTCATTATTGCTCTTAGGCACAGGATACAAACATGGACGTCATCTCGTGTGATTGACAGATTGGGGGCGCTGTAACTCTTTTTAGATTGCTTCAGTGATTTCGAACTCTTAATGGCATGTGTACTCCGGGTTCTTGCTAGTGTTTCCTCCCGTTCTTCAAATCTGTGAAGCAATTACGAGAAAATTAGAAATGCATTTTCAAATTCAAAGCATTCATTTCTTTTTGTCAAAAGGAATTTTGAGCAATTAGACTTTGGGAGGGTGAAATTAATGACAGTTCATAAGTCTCTGGAAATCAGTCTAAAAATAAACCATGAATCACTTGTCAGCTACTACTATGGGATGTTATTTGATTGCACTACTGTCTGGAAAGTAAAAGCTTAAGTTAACAAACAAATTTGGAGAACAGAGGAAGCATGTACCAGTAGTTCAATTCTAAACTACTACTACTAAGTGCTATTCTTTCCTTTGGAATAACCTAGTTAAGTTTCAGTTTCTAACAAAGCAAGCCTTTGTGTAGATGTGGATGTTGTATTGAATCATCTAAAAGCTCACACAGGATCATGAAGCATATTGCATCAGAGTGAATGAGCTACAAAAATCAAACAAAACTAGAATGGCAAAGTAATACTGAAAGGTCATTTAGAAAAGAGTAGAAGATATAAAATCACTTATTATACTGTAAATTAATGAAAATATTAACATAGATTCAGTAGCATCAAAAACAAAAGTGACAATAACAATAGTAATAAAAAATAGTAATGGTAATTACATTACTAAAAATCAGAAAAATATTAAATATATTTACATTCTCATTTACAGACTGGTATTCATTAGTCACAATAGAACAGTGTAAACTAGGCGGAATATTACTGTTAAAAAAACCAAGTGGCCCACTGATTATATTTAGATAATATAACATCCAAAACGACAAAGAGAAGCCATGATTCAATATTTTGTTCTTTATTCAAATATCAACAGGAATGAAAAATAATTTTGTCCATAGGGACCACATACCAGAATTGAAGTAACTAACCAATCAAAAGCGAGAAACCGGTAAAATTAACCAATTAAGTCAAACAGGTGTGACATATTATTAATGTATTAACAGCATACATTAAAACAAAATCAATCTTGATAAAGTGTGAACCACATTGTTAAAATGAATAAATAATATATAAACTAGATGTTAATGGCTAGTTGAACAATGCAAGTTCTTTAGATGCTTTTAATCCGGTATTTAAACATGGTTTATAGCGTCTACCTAGGGCTTCTTTAAATAATAATTCAGACCAATGTCTAGAAAAGTCAATAACTTCAGTAATATTGGATATTAAAGAATGATAATTAGAACCCTGAGCAGCATCATATTAGATCACCATTAATAGGTAAATTATACATGGCTAGGATATGTTGAAAACCATCACATGAACTTATTGTGGTCAAAATATAACACTAATTTAAGGTCCTGTTGAATGTTATTTTATTCTAATTGTTAGACATCTGTCTGTTTTCCCAATATAATCTTTATTACAGCCAGGAAATTTGAAATGGTAGACAACAGAAATAAGAAGCTTACTTTACTTTTGGTGGTGCCCTGAGATCATGGGTTTGCAATAGTAGCTTGCAGGATAAATGCTGCCCGATTAAAAAACTAATCACCTTAGCTCTTTTGAGACCCAATATTCCTGATTTTCAATTAAATATGGTGGTTGATAAAGTGTGAACACATTGTTAAAATGAATAAATAATATATAAACTAGATGTTAATGGCTAGTTGAACAATGCAAGTTCTTAGATGCTTTTAATCTGGTATTTAAACATGGTTTATAGCGTCTACATAGGGCTTCTTTAAATAATAATTAAGACCAATGTCTAGAAAAGTCAATAACTTCAGTATTATTGGATATTAAAAAATGATAATTAGAACCCTGTGCATCATCATAATCACCATTAATAGGTAAATTATGCATGGCAAGGATATGTTGAAAACCATTACATTAGCTTATATGGTCAAATACACTATTAGGTCCTGTTGAATGTTCTTGTATTCTAATTGTTAGACATCTGTCTGTTTTCCCAATATAATCTTTATTAGTTTTAATGTTACTGTTAAGTTTGGAAACGTTCTACCTTGCTGCTGCCTTATTATCTGTAAGAGAACATTCCAACAGACCAAACCCTCCTGTAACAACACTAAGAATGTCTCTGGAGATGAAATAAACCGATGATGTTGACTTCTTGATGAGGAAAAAGAACAACTAGAGAGATTACTCCCCGTAGCTGCAGAAAGATTTAAAGATGCGAACCTGTTTGTGAATGAGACAAAATCTGAGTTTATCCACATATATCTTGCTGACATGCAGAAAAGTGATGAAGAAGGCCCTCTCCTTAGGGGAAAAGAAGACTGGAGGAAAAGCAAGATCCTCAGTTCCATGCTGTGTAGCTCATCCGATATTACAACACGATGCATCATGGGAAACATTGCCTTTCAGTCTTTCAGAAGATTTGGATCCACAGGTCACAAATTCCACTGAAGAATAATTACGTCTATACAATGCTACCAGCGTACCATTAATGATGTACAACTGCAACAGCTGGACAGCTCCAAAGGCAGCCATGAATAAACTCGATGCCTGCCATCGCAAACACCTTCGTGCTATCACGGGTTACTGATGGCCACACAGCCTTATTTCAAATAATGCCTTGTACAACATGTGCAACGCTACTTCTCTATCAACTAAAGTGGCCCAACTGAGATGGTCCCTGTTTGGACATGTGCTACGAATGCCAGAGAACACCCCTGCACAAAGAGCTGTAGAAAATGGTATAGTTGGATTCAACAAGTACCAAGCTCACAGAGGGCGTCATTGTACAAACTTACTCAGCATGCACCGAGCAGACCTCACAGAGGCACAGATGGGAGCTCTCAGAACAGGCAATAAACTGGGGCAGCTAAGGATGCTCGCAAGAGACAAGATGCTCGTAAGTGGCTTCAAATGAAGGACTGATAGCATCTGTAGGAAGTTTCTACTAATACAGAGGCAGTATACAGTAAATAGTAAATAATAAATGAGTTTGGTAACATAAGGAGAGCAGTAGATAAACCGGGTACCAAAGGTTCGCTACTACCACTTTAGCTGACTGAGCTATTAAAGCAGCTCCACCAATATGTTGTTCAAGATTTATATATCACTTTTCACAATCTGTATAAGGTATCGAAGTGTTTGTGGTACACTATTATAATAATAACTAGATTGAACTCGTCACTAGGACGAGTTAGGTGATCCACTTGTCCGGCAAAAGAAAGCAAAACAGAAAAAAAAAATTGTCCCCTAACCATTTCGAACTGGACACAGGCAAGCTAGACAAATGTTTTACTAGACTAAAGTACCATCCCCATAGACTTTGCACGTAAAGCTGAAAAAAGGGGAGTTGGTATATAGCCACAATTTCAACATGATTCCGACATATTCAGTTTTTAAAATTCACATGGCAATATGATGACATCACAATGTCTGATCAGTCATAATGATCTATAAAAATCATATCTTCAACTCATGGGGCGAACCCGGACCCCCTTTCTCTTTGGGGTTTATCGATTCATGGAAAAAAGATTGTTAATAGGAACCAAAAACGATGTATTTTAGAAATTATTTAAAACTTTTTTTTTTTCAGGCCTTCGCACATGCAAAAAAGTTATTAAAAGTGTTCCTATTGCATTATTTTGTATAGCAACTAAAATGTAATTCAATGATTAATAAAAGTTAAACATTATCAAGCGTTTTATAATGATTATTAATTGGCAATGATTGGAAGTTCCAGAATCCGCATATTTTATTTTTTTAAGATACAGCATTGTTTTAGTCAGGAACTACAAAAAGTTACATGATTTTAGGAAAAATTTCTACAGTGCACTGCGAAGGACAGTTCTTCTATTATTTTTTGGAGGGCTGTTCTTAATAAAGCAATATTTGTTTAATGAAGGTATTTCTTCACAAAATAAAAATAATAATAATATGTCGTTCTTATATAGCGCTTCATGCACAAAGCCTCTAAGCGTTTCACATTAGAGATTAATGAATATAAGGGCAACATGTTATTACTACCAGAACGTGTGAATCTACAATATTTAACCAAAATTAAAATTCTATAATATATATATATTCATTCTTTTATTATTTTTTAAAATTTTGATCATATGACTATCTAATGATTCATAAATTCTACCGGTTTTAATTTCATATCGTTAATTTTCACATCATCTTACTCATTAACTGTTACATTAATATCATGATTCAATTTATCTTCTGTATTTCAAGGAAGTATTTCAATTGGACCAATTTCAAATTACAAGATGTCATCCTAATTTAAAGATAAATAAAAATAGAAATTTTGTAATCAAAAATCGAAAAAGAAATAATAAGTATTGTCATTCGTTTCTTTGAATAACTCATCATATCTATATTTGGAATCAATAGTTTCCTTCCCAGTTTAAATATATAATGATTATATACAGTATCCACTCTAAAGATGTACAGTAATGGTGTCATCTAGGGACATGCATTCTTGAATGGTTATTTCAAACATGACAGCTAGATTGATTTAAAGTATGAGAAACCATTTATAAATAAAAACACTGCTACACTGTTTTTATTAAATGAGTAACCTTTCTAAAAAATCCTTAGTGTAAAGATTGTTTATAATTTAGCATCTAACAACCTTATATTGTATTTCTAGGGTTCATTAAAAAGCCTTTAAAATGGTTCATAGTTTTATTATCTATTTTAATTGGCAATGAATAAAACCAAACTAAATTCAATGCAAGGATAATGATATAATTGGTAGATATATATCTTAGCGTACTTAATTATTAATTTTTGTAAAAATGTTCTCTATATTGTAGTTTTTTGATTAATATTGTTTACTTATCTTTTCTATATTCTCTGATTAAAAGCCTCTCCCATATACTATATCTTTGTAACAATATATTTTTGTAATAATTAATTAATGTTAACAGACTACAGGTATGTTTCTGTACAATTTGACAAATACCAGTTATTTTTTTTGGCCAAGCTTAACTGATTTGTAAACATATGTAAGTGTTGTTGTTCAATTTTTTGCTATAAAAAAAATGGTTGTCTCGCTGGGTGGTCGGGGAAGGTATGATGACACATTACCCATAATGCTTTTGAAGGTCGGAAGTGTGCAATGACCTTTATATCATTTGATTCTTGTGCGCAAAAAAAGAAACAAGATGTTTCCGAATATTATCAGCAATGCTGTATTACATTGATGGCGATACTTCACGTTTTGTCTCAGTCGAGGTCATGTGTTGCTGTTAAAAAGTGCATAATAATAAAAAATAATAATAGAATGATTGTAAAAATAATAATAATAACAATTATAATAATAAAATAACAATAACCATAATTATAATAGTAATAAAAATATTAAGAATAATAAAAATAATAAGAATAATAACAAAACAACAATAATAACAATGAGGCTAAACTATTCCTATTTCTTAAACTAACTGATGGTTGGCTGTTGACTCCTAGGAACTCATCCACCCTGTTAACTGTATTGTACTGTTTAAATATGATTGATCGTATGCGGTCTGGTCTCGGCTCGCCCTCGTAGAGTGCTCTATAAACGTCACTTATTATATCTACATTATACTATTATTATCTTTACTATTATTTTATTTTTTTTTTTTTCTTATGGCTTGTGATATATAATATGAACTAAAACATTATTCTACATAACATGGCTGAAGAGATACAAAATACTCAAAGCAACACCAATCATTATCGCACTGTTTTTTAACAGTTGAAGACACAATACCAGCTAAATTATACCATGGCAAGTGGTCAAATTTTGCCCACTTTAAACCATTTATATTGTGAAGAGAATTGAAATGGTATATAGAGTACTTCTGTGCAATGTAATGTCACGATACCACATGATACTACTCCGTTGTATCGTTGCAAAATTCATTCAACCGGATGCCATTTTCTCCACTGACAAACCATTGATTCCAATTTCTAACCCCTTTCTAACATGATTATTAAGATGTTTTATTTTTGTTTTTCTTTGTAAATTTTAATTGATGATTAAATGTGTGTTCGATAACTAATATAATGCAAGCTTTTGTGTTTTTAGTACATTTTGATGGTAAAATATTAGATTTTAAAATGCCTATTCCAGAAAGCCTATGAAGTCATTCAGGCTTAATGAACGGTAACCAACGTCTGGTTGGCAACAGAGGGCGCTACCTGGCATTGTGATGACACGACTGTAGTACTTTATAAAAGAGTAATCATAGTAGTAGTAATCATTAGTAAAAAACTATAAAGTTAATGTCACTATCATGTTGACTGAAGCTAGTCTTACACTATTAGATTTTTGTCTGTCAGGCAGTAAATTAAAATTCTTCAGCAGCGGATCCATGATGTCTTTACCAAGACGGCTCATTTCTTGGGGCTAAGAACATGGGCGTAATGCCCATGCGCTCTCGTGCGGCGGTCCGCAAGGTCCCCGACCCCTAGGGTCCCGGGGCCCTCCTATATGGTCTTCGCTCTAGCACCCTGATGCAAAAGAGCTTTGTTGATACATAACAGCATGTTGTGTCTCTGACATCAGCTGTAAGACATATATCATATATCTAGTGACGGATTAAAGTGGAGACAAACAAAAATTATATTCAAATTTTAAGTCTGTGAGTGCCATTTCTGGCACTCTAGAGGTTCCATATTTATAAATTTTCTTACCTCAACCCCAACCATGGTGGGGCTGAGGTGGTATAGAGCCTCAATGCCAGATGCAAGGGGCCCAGTCGGCCTGGGGCCCCCATAATTTTTCAAAATTTTAACAAATCTGAAAAAGTAGGGCTGAGAAGGTATAGACCCTCCATCTGTCAAAGTTCCTCCCTGGGCCTCCTATTTCAAATTCCTGGATCTGCTTGAATAGACTCGATAAGAAGACAATGTATGTTGCCATGTTGGAAATCAGGCAATGCTTTCAGTCTCTTCAATCAATGTCAGACATTCTATTTTTCAAGAGTGTGGCAGACTTGATTGAAGGATTACAATTTGAACCAGAAAATAAAAACTGTAAGTTCAATTATGAAGTAGATAAAATTGCAGTGAAAATATATAACAACTTGACAAAAATATAAACGTAAAAAAACCCATAGGATTATAGAGTTATGACTAAACCCAGGAATTCCTGCAACAGGAAAAATGATTTCTGGATTTGGGAAATCACAGGAAGAATATCCAAAATTATAACACAACATCATACCGGTATTATAAAAATAGAAAAATGAGGTAATGGTAAAAGAATCTTTAAAAATAATGACGCAGGTACTAAGACGATTTGAAACCAAAAGGGCAAAATGTAAATTGGGTCAGTTTGCATAAAGTGTGTAGTGTAGTAGGATTAGTTTAACTATACATCACACACATAAACCAGAACCCTGAGGGCATGTACAGTATGTTCCTTTGTACACAAAAAATAAACTCAAATTAGCGAATTGCAATAACCAATAGATTGTATATTTTGAATAATTGTGTATAATTATTAATTAGCATTTACAGAGTCACCAAAGTCGTTCATTGCATCCTACCAAATTTGAATCTTGCCAAATATCAGTTATCGTCGTAACAAAGTGTCTGACCTACCACCGTTGTTGTTGTGATAATAGAATTCTATACTAAACAAATTTGAATACTTTTACTTTTTAAATCTACAACAGAGCCCATACATCAAAGAAGAATGAAGAACCATAATACGGTATTACAGTAGTACAGACACACACACACACACACACACTCGCGAACAAAGCCTTGGCCGGGTGACAAAAAGCCCTATCCTATGCCTTAAGCTATACCTAGGCTATATAAAATTCACCAAGTTTAAAGTGAAATTTCTCTAAATTTTGCAGTATATTTCATCTTGTTTTCATCTCAGATAGGCCCCAGAAATACAACAAAACATGCAAGTAAGTGGTTTTCTAAAACATAGTGATTTGAATGTGTGGTTTATATACACAAAAGGAACTGATTATCATCAGAGAAATGATAATCCAGAATTTACCTCTCGTCTACATCTACACAGTACAATCACTCACGCCACTGTGTTTGTTTACAACATTCAATGTGTAGTGTCACGTGAGATACATCAATATTCTGTAAAATTAGGCCTAGTGAGTGTCTATGGTACGAGAGTTCGCACCAGTGTCGGATTGTCAAGGCAAGCAAGGTATGCAGTGCATACCCTGGCTAAAACAAATAAAAAAAATATAGTAGTAGTTTCTCCGTTTTATTTAGCATTTCTTAGTCAGGATCTTCTATATACACCCTAAATTTTCAAGTGGAATGCTATTCATTGGAATAGCAAAGTTTTTCAATGTTTGGCCTACTTTGGTACCTAGGATAAGTCACAGTCGGGCCTATCACATCCTACTTAGAATTTCCGCATGGCTGGTCTTTGATATCAGCCAATCACTTATTCATTGAGTCAATGGAAGTCAGAGCATACCCTACAACGCTTAAATTTGCTATTGTGACAACCGTGTGGTGGCGTCAGAATAGCCAATTTAACACTGGAATAGAAGCAGTGCTTCCAAGAGTATGTGCGCATGCTCTTCTCACAAATTGGGACCTCCACTGCCGATCGGGTATTCTCTCTATAAGCCTAATCTGAATCAATTAAAGTTTAAATATATTTATATACATATGACCGGTATAGAAGAAACTTTGAATTATTATTATTTGAATTGAAATTTGTTAAAATACAGGAATAAAAATTCTTTTGAAGAGAAGACAACCATGCCGGTATTAAAAATAACATGCATTTTACTTTGACTATAGAACGCTATCTGATTCTGTAAAGTAGTAGGCTTACAAACTTTTCCTATCACTAGCAGGCCCTAGCATATAAGTGGCAGGATTTTAAATGGAAGGGAGCTGATGGTGTTTCGAAGGTATTGTTGGGGATCGGTGATTATGAGGGGATAACTCGCAAAATAAGGTGATTTTTAATTACTTGAGCATGATTTGTGGGCAGGGGGCACGACTGGGTAATGGGCGATTATTTTTTTTTCAGGGGTAGGTGGAGGACATGCGGCCCCTTGTACATCCTAGATATGCCAATACCTAGCATACCTTGCAATTTACCCTACGGTCTGCCACTGGTTCGTACTAATGCCACATGGTCTGCCAATTTTCCACTAGCTGTACTTTCGTACTCATGGATAAAAACTTTGTTAGACTCGATTAGCCGTTGTCAAGTAAAGGTAAATAAACATCGGCTATGTTCTCACACGGCAGCTAACAGTTAGCAGGATCCGGATACTAAAAAAAATGATGATCAAATCATCACTGGCCAATAAGAAACTAGAAATTGTAAACGCGTACATGTGATTGGTTGATGATAGAAACCGCTCAACTTGCTAACCGATAGCACTTGCTAACCGTTAGTGGTATCCAGATAGTGCTCGGGCGTTCTCACGCAGGTGCTAACGGTTAGCGCTAACAGTTAGCTCCCAATCCGGATACTAGGGCTCTTGTGAGAACCAGGCTAATGAGTGACAGCTGAGTTATCATTTGTTGTAATGGTCTTTTAAATTATGAATTCTTAGTTACCACCCTCAGAGATTTGAAGTGCGTGACTACACCAGTTTCTAGGGGCCGGGGGCGCTCGGCCCCTAGGGCACTCTTTAAGAGCCTATTTGTTTACAAACATTTTGTGCACATACTGTACATCTCACACACACTTCACACCTGCATCATCCATGTTTTTCCACTGTGACCTAAGGTCACAAAGAAACTAGAAAACACATTATTCACATCAAATACAATAAATAATACAATGTGAACACAAGTACAGAAGTCATACTCCCTAATCTTTCTTTTAATAGCCATTTAATTTGTTGCTTTTGTGGTATACCACAGGAAGTTGCTACTCAACCCACAAGAATTATCCGCTGTACAAATACTCTTTCGCATGTTTTACGCAAACATGAGGATATTTATATTTGTTTAAGGTGGTCTAAGTTGAACAAAGCTGACATTATCAAACCGTGGAGGAGATACCAAAAATAAAATATTTGTTCAGTAGGTACAAAGGGACAAGCTACTTCCTCTTAAATTTCTCTGACAGGACAATATGTACAAAACATACACTACTGCACAAGGTTAAAAATGTATGGATTCATAAGCCCCTATCGCACTGGACTTAATTTGGTCAAATTAACCGAGTCACTGGCTAAATTGACCAAAAAAAATCCAATCCGAACGTCGGTTACAATTCCCTCAGGTTTAAATTAACCAAGTCGAATGGTTAATTTTACCGACCTCAGTAAAACTTACCACGGTCTCGGTTAAACTAACCACGCTGGTCAAGAAGTCCAATCCGAACGTGCAACACGGTTAAAACTTCTTCCATGTTGACACCGCTCGAACAAAACCGGAAGTTGAAGTCACAAACTAGCGCCCTAAATAATATTTTTTATACACAAGGTTAAATATTGGTAAAACTAACCGCGTGAATAATCCAAGTGCGAACAATGGTGAAATGTACCCATGACTTTGGTTAAAGTTACCCTGGTTAAATTTACCATTTTTTAAATCCAGTGCGAACAAGGCTAAAGACATAAAAATCTTTATGATAACAATCATTATTTTATTATTTACTCGTTCAGTAGGAGGAGGGGGGGTCAAAGAATATGTTTTAAAGCCCTTTAACCCTTTTGCAGCGTTCCCCCGGTACTACCAGTGATAATTTGACGTCGTTAAACTGCCTTCCCCCGGTACTACTGGGGGACTGCAAAATAATTCTTTAAAAATACTTCCTTGTACTGACATCCGCCCTCTATAATTTTTCTAACAACTAGAATATTTTTCATCATTGAAAATTGTGTTTACCAGCAAAATAGTGGGTGCACAACCTCGAAAGAAGCTATATAGTGTGAATGAAGTTGTGGATCAGATTTTTGCTGACACAGATAGTGAGAACGACTGCGATTTGGATAGTTCCATGAATAAGCTTTGATCAGCTGACTATAGTTCTGATAGTGATTCTATAGATGAATTTGTGGATTTGGAGGGCCTTGCACAAGGTAGCCTACAGTAGGCTTAGCTTTGTAGATTCTGGAGGTGGAAGTAATGATAATAATGTGGGCGATTTAGGCAAAGGCAATCCCCTAGTCCTTTGATTTGCGTGTATTTTTTTATAAAATGATGAAAAAAAATTAAATGTTTGATATATTCATTCATATTATGTATCTTCATCATAATGAAGTGGGAAAAAAAACATGTCCCATAAAAATTTCTTGGAAAAAAAGTAGCTTTTTTCACAAATTTGATGAAAAACGGGCTCCAATAAGGCTACCATTAGGTCACATGACCACATAATTATGAAAATCACCAATTTTTTTTCTCCCCCCTAACATAGGCCAACCACTTGCCCACCCTACAACACAAAAAAAAATTCAAAATTACCTCTTTTAGTATTTTTTGACATTTATTTCAAAATCACCTTTTTTCCTTAAAAAATTGTCCAGCACAGAGGTGGGACAAACACTGTGCAGTGAAAGGGTTAAAAATTATGAAACTAGACTGGGCTATAGTTTATATTGTTAGTTAATATAAATGACAATGTGTAACAAATACTGTACAACTAGAAAAAAAAAAAAAAGGTAGGTAGGGGCCATGTGACTATCCTATGTGCATGTGTGTTTACAAAAATATCATAATCGTATTTCGGTACAACAAGTTTTCATATCAGACTCGATTTTATATTGAGGTCAGTATGCAACACTTTATTTAAAAGTAAATTTGTAATGTCAATGTGCCCTCAGGATTACAATCCAAGAGGTTTTAGCTTGCTCGCAGGAGGAGAGGAGACAGTGCCAATTTTTGTGTGACTCGTGAGAAGCTTGGGATCGCTGCATTCTGGCAATCTAAAAAATTTGAAAGCAGGGCTCTGAGATTATAAAGGTGTACATTTTAACAACAATTTTTTAAACTTTGATGCAAACAGTTGTGGAAAGAACACAGAAATTAAACATATATTAATGCTAAGAGTGGCATTGACCCATTTAGAGGTTTCCAAAATACCATTGCTAGCTTTGAATGGAACAATAATTTTGAAAGAGGGAAAAGTATTAGAGGTGATAGTGATAAAATGAATACTTGAGATAGAACAGTCACAAATGAACATTAATATAAAAAAACAAGATTAAATTATAGAATAGACAGCATAAGAAAGCATACTCTGATTTATACTGTAACCTTGTTTGATCAGCAATCACAGACTGTGAGAACAACCTTTGTTCAAGTCTCCTACATAAATAAATAGTAATTTGTTTTTTAATGTTTCCTTTGTTGATTATGAAAATTGTGATACTGTCCATGATAAATTAGCTATGTTTAACTGTGAGAAAAACATTCACAAGTTTCAAAGTGGATTATTCCTTTCAATGTTTCCTTTGTTGATTGTAAAAATTGTGCTATGAAACTTCTTATTATTGTACCTTTGAGCATGGAGGTATTATTGAGGGAGATCACTCAGCAACATATTCCTTTGATGCAACAGACCAATGTGTTCCCCGCCTTTGTGTGTCTTTCTTATAATTAACATTTTTTTCGTTAGCAACAACTTGTCAACAACAGGCTTTTATAAACTTTAGCACGCAGTTGTGCGATAAACCGTTTGATGGTAACTCATTAGATATCTTTAAAACTAACAATGTTCCAGATTGGATTTTTTTCAGTCTTTTAGTATGTTATTACACAAGTATATTTCAGGAACAGATTCCGCAAAATATTTCTGTTGCAATTAAGTGTTCATTATAATTTTGTCTAAAGATTGACTGAAATGACAATAAAGCTGAGGCAGTGAAAAACTACTGACTTTGATTTGAATTTTTGAATACTTTTAGGCCACTCTCATTCACCCTAAAAAGAATTAATTATTATAATCCTCAATCGTTCCTTAATTAATATCTGTTAAAATTAGAATTATCAAGTTTTATCCAATTTATGGAAATTCAAGTTGAAATATACCATACTTTAAAAGTAAATGTTTCTTTAAATTTGAAACTCCAAGTGATCGCCTCTCAATAATACTTCCATGTTTATAGTAAGATTACCACCACTTTTAGTTCTCTAGATTTAACTTCCCATCTAAAGTTCTCTTCATCAGTAGTATAGAGAATATCACTAAACTATGTAGTTGAGAAGGTGGTATGATCAAGCCAATACTATTTTCAAGTACACAATAAATTTATAATATACCGGTAAATACTTACGTCATTGCTTTGTTTAACCACTGCAGGTATTCCACAAGTATATCAAGACCCAAATTTTCTTCGTTCAGAAATTCCCTCACCCACCTGAAATTTACAAATAGTATACAAATATGTACTGGATTGAGGGGCATCAGTAGTTCAAAATATAGCCCGAGGTGATCTGGACGCTGTACCATGTTGAGAACATATTACAGCTTCCAGATCACCAAGGGCTATAATTTGAATAACATACTGCATACAGAGATTTAACAGGCATGTGATTGGCTAAAAAGCGGGTACTAACTTCAACTATCACTCCTATGACATTCATAAATTCCCGGGTAAAAAAGTACTATCACGTTAAATGATAGTACACCAAAAGAAGTTCTAGTTTACAAAAAGAAAAGACAGAAACCTTGGATCAGAAGAAAATCTTGGAGGCTAGTTGAAGAGAAAAGAAATCTGAAGAATGATATAGAGCAGACCAAATAAAGAAGGCTGAACATTAACAAACAGCATAAAATTCACAGTATAGCACTCTCTTACTGTGACTGCGTCTGTGTTAAGTGTTGGATAGCCTAGTGCCAGTAAGGCCTCCTTTTACATGCATAGTGTTGTAACTTGGACTGTAATTATTCTAAAAAAAATGAAGTATTACTGTAAAGTATTACGATTATCTTCATTCTTTGTTATGTTACTTTCAACAAATTCCAGATGTGTATAACTGTATCTAGCTACCTGATCTCATTTATTATCATCGTCAATATACTCTCTCATTCATTAGATATGATATCCACATGAAGCTCCTTCATAATAAACAAAATTCAAGATGAAAAAAGCCAAAAATAAAAAAAAAACCCACAGAATTTCTGTGGATCCACGGAATTATCACATGCCTGATAAAGGATTGACTGCTAGATTGATATGGTTGATTGATTGATATCTGTGACTTACTGAATATTATTTGTACGTAATGATATTTCAAGATCACGTAGGTTTTGAGTTGATGCGTCAAACATTTTCTTTCGTTGCCTCTGTGAAAATTTAAAAATGACAAATGATAATCTTCACCAAGTTCAGGAGTCTCATTGTGATACAGATACATACTTTGTTCCTAATAATGACAGAAAGAATATAAGTAGGAAATATTATTTTAATTATTAAAAATGATGGATATAATTTATGATTATTAATATGATTTGTGTTGGTCCCTGAATTTCCTCAAATGGATAAATTTCATGTTTCATAAACACATCTAATAATGAATCAATAAATCAATATATCAATAACAATAATAATCATCCTTTGAAGTGAGTTGTTAACACGAAATGATCAATGAAACCAACTCAAGCTAGAGGGTCATAATATTCTGACTGAAGAATGTTAAATTTGTACAAAAATACATGATGTAATTACTGCGAAGGTGTTGCAAGCCTCTGGTACTAATTAGCTGGAAGGAAATATTAATTATATACAGCTACATATAAAAATAAAACAACAATTTACACAAATGATTCATAGATCACATCCTTTTCATGCACAACACAACAGTACATTCTAGGTAGCATGAATGCTCATATTAGAAAGGATACTTTCTAGAAGCTTAATACTATTTTCAAGCATAGCTAGCTGCAGTGGATTTTAATATTTTAATAGATGTTAGGCTGTGGTTATACTAATAAGAAACTTTTTACTCATAAGACATCATATAAATATAGAGGTAAAGAAATTGGATAAATAATGTAAGCTCCAATGCTATTATGGAAATAGTTCTTAAAATTTAGAGTTAAGCAATATTTTGTTATATTTTATTATCTTTTTTTCCAAGATGGAAAACCCTCTGTATCTTAAAGTGAATTGGGGCTATACAACTGGATTGAGTGATTTATAATGCAAATACCATATTCATTTGAATAAACACCCTGGGGCTTTTTGTTTTGTTCGTTTAGTGTTGGGGTATGCAGGATATTAGGACCTAGTGTAGTAACGCCCCTACCACTTGATGCATAGTTCGATTAGGACTGGGGTATGTGAGTTATTTGGACCTAAGTGGAGTAAAATCCCTACCCCCTTGATGCATAGTTTGATTAGAATTGTTGTATGCAGGTCATTTGGACCTTAGTGGAGTAACCCCCCTACCCTGTGATGCATAATTACCATTGTATTGCTTTATTGTGTTTTTTTGTGTGGATATTGGCCCTTGGACATGTATACTCAAATTAAACGTCACTTAATTTCACTGTTAATATGTCAAGAGGTGTTATTGCGTGATGGTAAAGTCTTTCATGGTAACCAAGGTCATGGTGGGAGTGGGGGGAATGGAATTTATTCAAGGAAAAAATAACCACCACAGGGCATATATTTCAGGTGAGGTGTTTATTCCAAATGAGGCTCTACTAGATGGAGTTTTTTTCGATAAATTATCTGATTCTCATGGAAAATTTATTGGAAACTGTGGGCTCCGTTTCTGCAGCAAAAAATAACAAAATGGCTGCTTTCCGAATTTTTCGGGTAATACTGTAAGTGCTGCGGAAACACGCCCTTACTTATTTTTTTTTTACAAGATAAAGGGCCTCTGCATAGAAAACTTTACAGTTAATTTGGGCTATACAATTGGATTTACTGTTAGTTTTAGAATGTAAAAAATTATCATGTTTGCCAGATAAATCTATAATTACTTAAATTATTATCATTGAACTTTTTATTAACCTATTACAAACAATCTAAATAATTATGATGCTCAAATAATCATAAAAATAAACTGTAATGACAAGTAATTAGGAATTTCTCTGGCAAACATAATAATTAGGAATGACCCATTATTTGATGTAATATCCATAATTTTTGTGCAATATACATATATTCTGTTACATTTACAAGAATTTTGATTGTACTTCTTGTTAATTCTGCCATTTGTATTACAAAATAAGAAATAAATAAAAACAAAAACACTAAACTAAACACAAACTAATGATAAAACAAAAATGAATAAACTAACCAAAAATAAATCAGATTTATACCATAAAAATATATATAATTATAAATGACACCTAAAAACAAAACAAGCTAAACCAAAAACAAACTAAAGACAAAACAAAAATGAATAAATTAACCAAAATAATTCAGATTTATACCATAAGAAAATATATATAATTATAAATGATGACGCCTAGATTACTAATGGTAAATAAAAAAAAAATCTATCAAATGAAATGACATCAAAATTAGTATTGAGGATGAGGATGATATTAACACAATTAAACAAATATAGTTACAATGACTAATACTGTAGTAATATTCATTACAAAAAAAGGACAAGGAGGGTGATAATAACGACACATAAATTTTATATATTGGCACTAAAACCAGCACAATCTATTTTTAATTAGGAATGAATATTACCGACGATCCATGCAAGAATTACACTAAGAGTTAGGAAGGGTCCCTGGGGTATTACAATTGCCAACTGGTTATATTATTCTGATTTTTATTTTTAGACAATGCTACATTATTATGTTGGTTGTTTTGGAGTTTTATAGGCATTGTTAGCACCTGTGGTAGTCACTATATACAACTATTGTATATCTTAAATTCATTTGCACCTGATTATTAAATATTTACAATATACTGATAATTAACCTTTAACCCTATTAACCTCATCAACTATTACTGTGTCAATATTATATGGAACCAGATTAAACCGCACTGATATCAAATCTCTAGCCAGTAATCATTAATAAAGTTAGATTGTGTATGAAGTATGATACCATAATTAAAGTCCTTTTGATTCAAAAACATGTTAGTGTAGAATTACTTTTCACTTTTTATAGTCAAAATAGCTCTACCCATAAGTACCACCTTAAAAAATCAGGTCATTTTGATACAATATTAATGTGATATTTTATAACTACAGCATATTATCATATTTATTGTACCCATAATAAATTAAAATTGTGTGTTATAATCTTATCTTTGACAAATTTTATTGTAAAATTGTATTCGATCAAATACATAAGTCTATATATAATTATTAATAAATTCTTTTATGTTGTCTTTTTAACATCATAAATTGCCCGTTTCAAATGTATTTGCATTTTTACAATGGACATAAAAAGTAAATCGGTATCAGTATCTATTGACATTTACTCTGATTTTCTAATTACCTCTAATACCTTGATAATACAATCTACCACCAAGCATCTCTGCCTAAATTTAGGTATGAGTATTTTATTATCAGCTGATCTATAAGTGTAAGGATACCCTCTAATATAAAAAAAAAAATTAAAAAAAATAAAAAATAAATAAATTTTAATATCTGAAGAGAATGTATGATCATGCTTTATTTTATGAACTACTTTACTACTTTTCTATAATTTTAATGCTTACTGCTGTCAGTTCTAATAATGTTTTTAAGCCTCATGACAAGTCACAGACTGGTTGCCTAGATTTCCATATTATTTTCCCATTTATTTACCACTAAAAATAAAACATACACATTTCCCCAACTCCCACTTCTCCACGCTTCTTAGCAAATCCTTTGCTGCTCTTCTCAAGCGTTTCTACAGTTACGAGCACAGACAGACTACTGTTACTAACTCTGTCCAGATCAGCAAATTTTCTTTGACAAAAAACTGTTATGCCCATATATAGTCATGATGTGCCCATATATAGTCATGATGTGCCTATATATGGTCAAGTTGTGATGTCATCATAACCAAATTTTAGCATGTCACATATTTTTGTCAAACCAAATTTCATAGTCTGGTGAAGCTTTAGTAAAGGACCCGTAGGATGCTTTCTACTGCGATAATTCAGTCAAGACAAGTAGCCTAGTCATTTATATGATTTAAAAGATATACAATACAGACCAAGCGTTACCATAACATTAACACTCACCTCCAGAAGAAACTCTGGACGCTAGAAAAGATCCAATTTTTTAGGAATGTGAAAGCATAAGAACAGAAATAGTAACCAACAAATATTAAAAATGAAATGCAAGATATTAAAATTTAAAAAAATGTGAACGCTAATCCTGTAGCCAAAACAACTGTACATTTAATATTTTAAAGATAATAAATAGTAATAAAAATTATTGTTAACAATGATAATAATTAGCAACAAAAACATTTAATAACAATATTTTTATAATTATGAGTAATATTGCAAATAATAATTGTTAACCATAACACATATAAATAACGACTAGTAATTCAGGATTTTTTTTTTCAGGAAATAATATTCCTTCCTGTCATAAAAATTATGGAAAGCAATTTATTATCACCTGTGTGGTTTCAACCAAGGTTGTTGCACATTCATACAGATACTACAATTTGAAATCATGCTGGTTATAGCTCAAACTATAAATTAGATTACTGTACATTCTCAAAACATAATTTCCAGGCAAAAATTTTTTTTAAAAACTCTAGGGCTTAAGCCAGCCTGCGCTACTATTTAGAGATTCTTACCACAAAACCCCACATTAATTAAAGATACTCTCAATGATGAAACACCTCAAATACTTCATTGTATTAAAATTTTATTATGTTATTGCCTTTAACATAGTTTGTTTACTTTCTTGGTTGCTTTAGTTTGTTATTACGTTAAGTGCCTTTTGAATCTGATCATGAAAAGGGTGAATTTGGTGAATTTTTTTACTCCCAAAAAAATGTAATTATCTGCTAGCCAATCAAAGGGTCTACTGTAATGAATGTAGCATGGGAACAATATTACTTATTGCACAGCTGTTAATTGGTTAGGAATGTATTCTCTCAATCTTATTTTGAATAAGTCAATTTGTAGTTTTAACTATGCATGCCCATATCTAAGGTCAATGTAGGTTGTGTGTACCGTGTGTTTATGTTGACTGACCTTAATAAAGGCGTGTGCAGTTCAAACTATGAATTCATATTGAGAGCTAATACCTTTATACAGGTTTAGCTAAACACAGACAATCTTTAATATTTAAAAATATGTCTATCACTCAATTAAGTTATCCAATAAGCAATTAGAACAGACTTGGCGGCATAAGCGGGGGATGGGGGCTGAAGCCCTCCCAGCTCTAATCGTCAGGCAGTTGGACCGAAAAAAAAATCATAATAGGCCTATGATATAATGGTGGTGGTGACAACAATTAAGATAATAGTAGTAGTAATAAGAATAATATTAATAATAACAATAATTATTATTCTTTGATATTTTTGAAAAAAGTTGTAAAAAAATGAAAAACAAAAATAAAGGAGAAGTGTAAGACGCCAAGCCAATAGATGGTCAGAAAGGGCTCCTTCAGAGTCTGAAAGTGCCATTTCCGACCATCCAGAGGCCCCTATTTAAAAAAAAAAACTTTCCCCTCAGCTTGAGCATACAGCCCTTTGGATGTTATCCTTATCTCACTTTAGTTTCCCCTGTCGGACAGCTTAGCCCCCACAGAAAATATATCCTAAAGCCACCACTGAATTAGTATAGTTGCATATCATACATTATGTGGAAATTATTATATGAAGGAATTGTTTGAATGCATTAATCTAACCTAAGTATAAAAATATCCAAATATTGTATAGATAAGCAATATTCTGATTGTTTTCAAAGTAAATCGCCATCTTTTAATCAAACTGTTGCAGTAGTCATCGGTTGCTTTAGTGATATGATCAGTATATCTGTACTACATTTAGCTGTGCGTGCAGATTGTTGTTGTTGTAGACCCTAGCACAGCAGTGCAGTTGAAATGGTATGTACCTTCAGTACGATGAAAAAATATATTGTGTTTGAAGAACTTGTAATGAGTTTACTATTTTAGACATTCCTCAATAAAGAATCAAGAATTTGAGAGAATACAGTACCATGAATGCTCAAATAAGCGCCGCAGCGTTTTAAACATTTTTGGAGGCTTCAGTGCGGCGCTTATTCGAGAGCGAAAAAAATATTGGCATGGTGCATTTCATGTCCCATGTTACCTATTCATGTTTGACTTATAACAATTATTAGATTCCACACATATATTGATATTGTAGAAATGCAAGTTCATGATGGAGTCTTACCCTAGAGGTTCCTCCTGGGTCCATCACTCGTCGAATCTTGAGGATGTATACTTTAGGAGGGTCTTTCGCATGTACTTTTTCCTATCGGTCAAAAAATGAATACAATATATCATTATCATAATTATCATTATAATTATCATTATTAGCCATTCTTTGTGAGAATATATGGCTGCCAGTGATTAGTGTACCTCATATGGTATTTAAGAAAAATGCCAAATTAGAAAACACCTTTGTACAGACATGAATGATCTGGTTTACATTATGTAGGGTATAAAAAACACCATTATTAAGGTTTTTCTTTAGTAATGTTTAAAGACTGTTCGCACCTGATCACAGATAAGGTCCCATTTCTTGGTGTCGTCATACTGGCGTAATAATTTGGCTTTTTCAGGAGGCAAGTCCATCTGAACCTGAAATGAATAAATTAATAAGCAAAACATTATTTTTCAAATATTATTTCATCTAATTTGTGCCCTCAGATAGCAGCAGATTCCGTACTTCACCATCATTCAACAACTGTTTAAAATGCACCATAAGTGATCACAAGTCCCCCAAAAATTAGAACTGTTTCCCACACGCTCCAATGTAAGCACAAATTTCCTGTAGATTAACTTCTCCCCCCAAAAACTTTTACACATATATATTAAACTAAGGCATTAGTTATACTCTTCGTGAAGTTAGCTGGCCAAGTATCTTCACGTACCGCAAAATACAATAAGACGTGTTAAGAACTCATTCAACCAGATTTATTTATTTATTCTTTAAACTTTCTTTAATACCGTGTACTGGTTTTCAAAGTAGTATTACAAAACAAACCAGCAAAACAGGAAGAAAAAACAACACATAAAACAAAGTCAAAAGAAAATACAATGTAAAACTGATAAATTATTAAACTTTTAGAATGAAACTAATATCATTTCTTTAAAGTTCATTTCATCTTTTAGATGCATGATCTCTTAGAAATATTAGCTTCTACCAACTTGGGACACACAACCAAGAAATGGTTTAAAATTGCAAATTTTGGGACCTATAAACCTCTATAATTTTTTACATCAGCTTTTAGAAATGTTATTACTTGTGCTTATTCACTATCCTCTGAAATTCCGAACCAGCTTCTAGATGATGCATGTAGTGGATTAAAAACATCAAAGTCTGTACATACAGACTTTGATGTTTTTGACTTTGACTTCAACCAGGCCTATGATTATTTCTTCTCTGTCTACAAGCAAGAGCCATTTTATATTATACAAATACAAGGATAATAATGCGAAGAACTCCTGTAGGAATCATCCTAATCATGTGCTTATGCAATACATTAAAAGTCCCTGTAGCCAAATTTGGATGGAGCAATATACCTACTCACAACGGCCATAGGCGTATGATTTCTAGATGAGCTATACTCTCTTTGCATTTGTATAAAATAATATAGAATGATGACTGAGGTAGATGGTCTTCTACATAAATATGGTGATGTATCATTACAAAGACCGTGTTTGTTTGAACCAAGTGCTTCCAGGATGATACTGACAATAAAATTTGACTTTTTCAGAAGAGAAGTGTTGCAGTATCACGCACAGCTACATTTAAAAATTCACACTCCAGGTTCTAAAACTTATAAAATTACCGTTGTTCATTGCGTGTCTGCATCAAATTCATCTAATAAAGGTAACAAACTTTAACTAGAATTACTGTAGGAGATACTACGTACATATACTTCATTCAACACTCCATAGTCTTTATAAGTGCTGAATTTAAGGTTAATATAAATACATATAGAATGTATTTAGAATTACTATTAACCTTAAATAGAAATACATATAGAATGTTCAGAGTTATTGGAAAGATATTTTTTTTCTGAAGGCCAGTCGTATTTACACTATAATACAATATATTACACCAAGTACAACTGCCTTTTCAAACATGGAGAAAAAAAAGATAGTCAGTAACGACAAGAAGGATTAAAGCACACAATAACTCTTTATAACCTCTGTCTATAGTCCTAATGCCAAGTCTAGTAGGTTAATCTTTGGCAATTCAGTGTGTTTTTGTAATCACTGGCACCAGAATATACTTCAGAGTATGAATTGTCTTATTTGTTGTACGTTTATCATATATTTCAGAGGAAACTAAACAAGGCCAAGAGCAATTGGAAGTGGGAAGATGGGGAAACCTTGGGCATTTGTCAATTTATTATTGAGTTTGTGGTTACAGATTATTACTATGCTGACAAAATTATGTAATTGTAAATGTTTCCTCTGACTGTATAAAATTTCACTTTTTCCTAATTTTCTGTAACATTACATTCTTGATTTGTTATCAATATAGAAGATCCATGTTCGCATGCATTAATACATTAAAACGCAGCATCACTTAGCCATGTCAAAATGAAATTGATGATCTTTCTTTTCCCAAATATTTAGATTTGTCTCATGCATGGTATAAACAGACACTAGTATAATACTGCATTTGCAGTAGTGTAAAGATTCTGTCTATTTTAGAAATGGTGGTGCAACCATGACTTCTATTAACTATCCAAATATGTGGCGGTGTTAAGGAGAAACAGTCGGAAATCGTGTTGGCCCGTTTTGAAATATAGGCCAAAACAATAGTAGAGTTTAATATTTTCACCAGAATCATGTAGTTTTAATTAAATAAACGTATTCACTCAACAGTTTTTTAATTATTTACCTTAAAATGCCAAAAATCATGATATCAGAGAGCCGCTATAACCCGGAAGTATGAAAAATTACATTTGTCTACCCCATAAAACACTCGCGAAATCATCATTATACGTATTTATTACCAAACATGTTTTAAAGCCAGCATGTCATGCTTAGCATCACTCTAAAGCTACAGTCAACTCTCCCAATACCGACCACCCAGAAAACCGTAACTGTATTAAAATACTTTCTGAAAACCGGATCTCCCAATTCCGAATTCCGGCCAAATTCTTAAGTCCGGAACAATAAAATTACTTTCTGAAAACCGGACGGCCAGTTTAAAACGATGATTTATTGATGAAATGTTAAATAAATCATTGGAGACACATCGACTGACTCCAAATAACAACTATCAATCACAGAACAACACCATGTGTACGATCGTTAGTGTTGATCGTGTGACACGCCGATAGTGCATTAATTAATTAATTGCAATAAGCCTAGATTTCATTTGTTTAATAAACTGATAAAAAAAAGTTCATGAGTGTGTTTTCTTTATTAAGGAACGTATCCTTTTCTCACATTTTGCATTCCTTCTCACGCTAAGGCAAACCAAGTGGTCCCAACATAAGGCTATCGATTTCATAAAAACAATTGCGCATGACACTTTGACTGTCACCTCTGACTGTTTTCTATTGGCTGACGCAGTTTAGGGGGCGCTGCATAAGTTAGCACTTATTTTTAGCATTCAGTGGCCCACCAAGATTATGCCAGCGGCATCGAAAACCAATCAAGCGTGCAACCACGTTGAAGCGAAGCAGATTATGGCGATCGAACGAAAAATAACACTGACACTTATTATAAATTACGATACACATTAAGTTGATTTGTGTAAATTTTTATTGATAATAGACTTCGACACAAAAAAATAGGTACGTACAACATAAATAATGTAAAAATAAAGTAAAGCATGAATTTTAAATGACGTTCTCAGGTCAGTAGGCCTACACAGTACATGATGCAGTGTGGTGTACCTATCTGCTGTACCTTGTTAGGCCTAGGCTTTTATATCGACTCAAGGTCGGGGAACCAAGGTAGGTAAACATGACGTTCTCTCAACCGGTCCGTCCGGAAAACCGGTCAAAGTGAATGGTCCGAAGGGTGGTCGGTATTGGGAGAGTTGACTGTATTTTATAAGCTCGATTATGGTTGGTCAATTGATTGTGATAATTTTTATTTTCAACAGTTAAAATCAGGTTCTTTTTATGTATACAAACCCAAGCTCTCCTTGACGAGGACTATGAGAACGGCCCGCTGATTGGTTGATTTATTTCATCATTTTATTACTCACTGCACATGCTCTGTGCGAGCGTGAATGCTTCCTCCTTTATTGTTTGCATACAATTTTGGTTTAATAATAATTTAAATTTAGCAGCATATATAGCTTAAAATAATTAGTGAATGTGTTGAAGTTTACAAATTTTGCTCAGAATTTACAGGAGGCCTAATCATGCTATAACATATTTCACTGATTTCGAATCTTCACAAGACTTGGCAAAAGTGTTTGAAATATTATAATAAACAAATGTGCCAAATTTCAGCAGATTTAGAATAAGTTAAGAAGTAAAGTAAGTTACCCAAACCGCAAGTCGGCTAGGCCGGTAGCACGCCCGGTTTAAACGATGACAATGTTTATCATCGTTTTTGTTGCTTACACATTTCACAGTCTTTGCATATAGATAGTTATTAAGTTATAACAATTCAATTGGAAGTACATTCTTTACAATAAACAGATATTAAAATCATAAAATTTCTATGCATAGACAGTCACCCACTAAAATTGGCTGGGATTCAATACAAAGACTTGTGTCTGGGATTCAGAGCCAAAGCATGTTTTGATCTGTGTCTGATCATGGCCTAATGTTCTATCCACACTATCAGATTTTCTTTTGATGTTATATGCTCATATATAGTCATGATGTGCCTATACATGGTAATAATGTGATGTCATCATGACTATATTTAGGCATGTCACATGTTTTTATCAAATAAAATTTGATAGCTTAGATTTAATTGAAGTTTACAATATATCTGATACTTTTAAAGTGGATTAAAATTAACCTTTTTTTTTTTTTTTTTAATTATTTTCATGTATTTTTTTCTTATACAGTATTAGCTGAGATGGTATTAAAGTGGAGTCCTTTACCCGGGTTTCTTTCTAAAAAAAAATTCCCCTGTTCTCTGTGAAATTCCAAGCTGTCCAGCTATTAACCTAATAATTTCCAGCACTAGTTAGTATGTTTAGATCCGGAACAAGTTCTAGTCGATTTTTTCCACATGAGCTACTTTCATACATTTGATATGGGAAGCTATGTCTCTAATAAACTTATGCTGAATATATTTACTTTTATATTAGTTTCAAAAGTGCAGTATTTTCAATCATTATTCAAAAATAAAAAAAAAGTAAAGGTTATTTTCCACTAGGCGAATCAAAAGCATTGGTTTAAGCACATGCTCATTTACATTTTTATCAGAGTTTTTTTTGCTTCAGCAAAATTAGTAGTTTGAAATGTTTCTACTGTTTCTTAAGTGAAAAAAATGCGCAACCAATCAGAGCTCAGGAAGCCAACCGACACTTTTGATTCGCATAACTAAATTTCGCCTAGTTGAAAAAATCCCTTAAGAGGTAATTTTAGTAGTCTGAACAACTAGAAGATTATTCAGATTTATGTTGCATTTTTAAAATTTGAAATGAAACCAGATAAAATGTTATCATTAAACAAACTAATAAATCCTCAACAATTAACTGGAATTGGAAATTTTCAAAAGAACGATTGAACAGCAGACAGCTAATAATTTTCAAAAACAACACAACAGATTGTATCTTCATCATAAGCAAAGCCTATATTTATTCCAATATATTATGGCCTTAAACGGCCCCAACAAGACATGTTGGGGCCGTTGTATTGGAAATTTTGAATTGACATTCAACCATGATAAGAGAGCAGTGTCATTGACTTACATGTGTATTCCAAGCAGCCATTTGCTGTCTACGTGATAAGAACTCCGTAGAAGGTATACTCTCAATAATGTGCACACTATGTGTCTTCTGCTCCACGGCTGGGTCACGACTCTTTCGTCTACCACGCGCCGAAAAGGCACGTCTGCGTGGAATGGACGAGTCTCGTCGCATCTTCACAGTTTTTACAGGAGTAGTAGTTGCTGGAGCAGCTCGACTTTGATTTGATCCCATTGTCAGTATATTCCTGTTATAACGCTACTGAGAACAGCCAACCAACAAAATATTTGTCACCAACGCACCAACAAACCACAACTCCAGGTGGAGGAGGGGGAGGGGGATACTTATTAACTTCCTGTAGGTTTCAAAGTTGAAGTTCTGTTCTATCTTACTCCGGAAATGTGAGAAAAAAACTAAAGTACTCTATCCAAAGCTACAAAATAAAATCCATATGTGCTAGACATCAGTTCTCAGACAGTAATTTCCAGCCTCATTTACAGAAGCCAATATAATGTATAGTAAAAGATTCCAAATTCACTTAATCACATTAGCAAGGTATCTATTGAGTAAAGTTTAACAGAACAGAGGATGTCTTCAATTAAGATCCTAACCAGTCACAATCTACACAGGAAACTTGAAAAGTCGTCTCAAATTGTTTGCTTCCATGTTATCGGATTGTTTTAGGCTAAAAACGTTAACGATTTAAAAATTGCACTGCCGGTTGCATATTTACCGCCGTCTGTAGTCAATCTTGCTACTACTTACGGATTTCAACACGGTTTAATGAAATTAACACGTTCAACGATCGAAAAACATTGGTGTGGTGATTTCAACATTAAAACAAAAACTTATCTCTTTGACGTGCACAGATTCCAAAGTGTTACGATCTTTGCATCAAAATAGAAGTTAAGAAAGTATTCCCTCGTGAAGTTGTTATCTTGTTGACTACTGCTGTTGTACGAGCCTTCTAAGTGATCACCTGACTGTGTAATCCAATCAAACTCAAATTTAATCCAAAAGGAGTACTTGCTCTACAGAACAATGACGTTAAATACATCCCGTTTGGATGTTAGTCATTTAGGTTGGACTTATGACGTTTGCACTGCACAGTTAACGTAGGAGGGAGTTTTTGCAACAGAAAGTCTGGGTGAGGAAATCGTCACTTCAAGAAAGAATAATAATTCACAATTTATACTAAAACAGAATACTTTCTCCAGTTGCTTGTGTCCCGGCTTGTGTGGTTTTTGCAACAGAAAGTCTAGGTGAGGAAATCGTCATTTTTTGAAAGAATAATTATTCACCATCCAAACTAAAACAGGATACTTTATCCAGTCGCTTGTCCACACCTGCTGGAATTGTTCACAGATATAAACTTCAATTTGATTTACAAGCTCACACTTAAAGGGTTTAATTTTTCCAGACTGAGAAAAAATTTGTATCTATAACTGAGATGATCCAGGCACAACCACCAGCTGATCAACCTCAGCTGCGTCTTCAGTCGAGATAAAAATCTATAACTGTCATTGTGTTTGCTCTCCTCAATGTTGATTCATAGTGGTACATGGACGATTGTCACAGCGACGAACTTAATAAGTATAGATTTAGTTCGTGTTTCAATATAGGCCAACCAGCATGTTATATACCACCACAACCTTGTCTTTTCACACCTTTCGATAAACGACAAAGCTAGTCTATGTGTGTTTCCTTAGCACTTTATCTGCATAATTAAAAACCAATAGCTGATAAAGGTCTTTGCTAAAACTTCAGGATGTGTTGGTAGAACAATATTAAATATCAAAGCCTTGACCAAGTGATCCATAAAATCACAACAATACAAAGGTAGACATTACTGTACATCAATTAATTACAATAAAATTTGATTCCTTGTTTCAGTCTTCTTTTGATTTTCAATGTTGTCAACAAGTCACCCCATTAAAAAATCTTTTTTTAGGATTTTATGAAAATTGCTCTTGCGCAGTTCAGAGACTACACTTGATTCTGTAGTGACTATGTACTACAAAGTTTTGAGCAATAAACAACATAGCAATAGCATCAGCAGATGATATTTCCAGACAATGTAAGTGAAAATTATTTGGTGCAACATCAAAAAATTATAAATTCAGAAGAGTACATACAGTAGCACAAGAAATTTACCCTTGTGCAAAACTCCTTGCAAACTGACTAGATCTTTAAACAAAAAAGCAATGTTCAGATATTTTCTAGACTACAGTACCCCAAAGTCCATTTACAATGCATCATCAAAACTAGATTGAGATCGAACTACGGTAAAAAGCTCCGATGCTCCTCTCCTCAATTGCTTACGAATACATGGTATGGTAGATGCCTCACTATCCTCTATGAGGTAGGATACCCAAGTTTCCTCAATCTCGTACTGTATAAAGCTCAGAATAGAAGAATACAATGTGTTTGTGCCTCATTAGTATCCTCTTCACAATGGCTCCAGGTAGAATACACAAGGGTTATAAGACGCTTTACCTGTCCGACCAGCTAGCACTAAAATGTATTTCTGTACTTCCTCTAATCTCCTTACGTTTGTTAGAATCCTGTAATTGTTATTGTTCAGCCGAGTCAATTAATATTGTATCCTTCCTTTATTGTTCTAAATACCAACTTCCTCAAATAAAACAAAGTATTGCCTTTGACGTATACTTTAGGCACATCTGCAGTACCTATATCTTTACATTTTCTATTGAGGACATTTTTCTAGGATATGTTTTCATTTACATACAACTCTTAATTTTAATTTCTAATATCATACTTGTTTCAAAATGATAAATATTTCAAGGGCGTAAGCTGGGAGTGGGTCACCCTCCCATGGCGACAAATTAGTTCTACTAAGTGGGTTAAAATAAAGTTTTCATACAAATAGGGATTTAGTTCCGCATTGCTTTTCCATTAGCCAGGCTCTGACTTGATCCCTCTGATTTTTTTTTATGAGATACTAGTGAAACAATTATAAAAAAAATAAATAAATGGCCAGTAAACTAACAATAACT
The DNA here is from genome assembly GCF_011630105.1 of Anneissia japonica. Classification (NCBI taxonomy): domain Eukaryota; kingdom Metazoa; phylum Echinodermata; class Crinoidea; order Comatulida; family Comatulidae; genus Anneissia; species Anneissia japonica. The sequence goes on from NW_022706987.1 coordinate 727,738, forward strand.
ACCAGTCCATAAAAAAAAAAACAACAATCTTTATTTACATAACAACTGGAATGGAAAGTATTTAATAAAAAAAAAAATCTTCCACAGGGACAGTAAAAAAACTAATAATATAAGTCAACAAAATAAAAACAATTAAATATTGCCTAAAAAATTTAGTGTGATGCAATATTAAACAAGTTAAATAATAACAATAAAGAACATGATTAGTTTATCACCCTCACCTACATATCTACTATAGTATTGAAGAAAAAGAACATTTTGCATTTTATTTTTTCATATATTGTTTTTCTTTTTTTTAAATAATTATAGTATTGAAGAAAAAGAACATTTTGGATTTTATTTTTTTTTTTATTTACTATTATTAATTTTTTTAAAATAAATAGTTAAAAGATATTGTTTGTATTATGTAAATCATGCATTTTCCTTATCACTGTTCCAGCCTAGATAGGATGAAAAACTAATATTTCAGGCCTAATTGCTCAAAAGATAAATTTTATGAACCACAGTGTATAAAAACTGAAATCGTTTTATTGGTGATGTCATTGCTATAATACTAACAATGACATCAGTCTGTTCTTGCCAACTCTATGACCACATGACGTATGACCACAGAGTTCATTTTTCTTGACCTCGAGTTATAAATCAAAAAACAAAACTATAGAGGGTGCCCTTCAACCTTCTGTTTTTCACATTTATTAACTTGTGTTGATGTATATCAGATTGCATTCCTGGCATACCACAAGGACTCACACTGATAATGATATCAGAATAAATAATGTTTCTTGCTGATAGATATGGACAGACTCAAATTAACTTCGCCAAAACGTTTATAAAATATGAATACATTCAAAGTTACAATTTAAATTATAAAAGGCACAGACTTTGAAACTGAAAATATTTTGATAATGAATGTGGAAACACATCTTAAATCAACCAGAAAATTGATTAAATAATAGTACCCAATGAAAAACTAATGAATGGATGATCATATTGATTTTTGTGATCAACTATTATAAATTTTACTGTTACTGTTAACATAATAACCAAAGAAAGAGATAATAAATTTTTGAAAGTCAAGGTCACAGAAATTTGATTTTTTTTACATGAAGAAGATAATGGAATCACCCATCATACGTTGGATATTCAGGCACAGGATGGAAAATAATGGAATGCCGCCCCAAAACTATGGAATGGTCTTCCTCATTACATCAAATCAGCTGTTTCTATCGAGTCTTTTAAAACCCTACTAAAAACTTTTCTGTTTAACTAACGCTGAATACGTATGATATGTTTTCCTTTATTTCATCTGGGGTGGTTTTTAAAAAATTATTAATGATGCAATGCTATCGTTTGTGGGGTGTCCAGAGCTGGGCCCCACCTGTTCCTTACTCGAGACAACGTTGTTGTCTTTTGCAGTGCACGATAGTAGAGCCGAGGGCTTATTCTGAGGTGGAAGCTACCGGAGCCCGGCATAATGCTTAACAGAGTGAATGCGTGCACCTGGGTGGGACAGCGACGTTGCTTTCGACATCGGTGGGTGGAGCCCTGTTTTGGATACTTATACCGATAGTGCAAATGCTTTTTCGGAACTGTTTTAGTTTAATTACCGTAGTTTAAGTCAAAATAATTTACTGCTTGTTTTTATTTTTTTTTCTTTTTGTAAATGCATTGAGGTTTTTGGGCCTGTGTTTTGTTCGGTATTCAGGCACAGGGCAGGGGCATGCAATCTATGGAGTGAATGCTCCACTTGCCCTAGTATTTTGGATGTATTTGCTATCTTTTTGAAATGCACAACCGTTTGTTCACATCACTGTATCAATCTGACCATGAAGTCTACCATTCAGTGAAAATGCTAATCAAGCGGTTTTAGATATTTTTTTTTTTTTTTGACATAGCTCCTGAAATACCCCGATATATTAAATGCGACAAAGAGGTATACTGATGGTGATGATGCAACAAACTTTAGTGACGAAGCTTTGAAGAACAAAACCTCATCAAATATAGATAATAATTTTCAAAATGTGCTACATTATTTTTAATTAAGATATAAAATAGATCATTATATCATGCGGTAAGTGTAATTTAAGTTGACCTAAAATGAAATTACAAAAAAAAACAAAATTTAGTGTCAATTTGGTTTATCGTAATGTTGGTGTATTTACCGCAAATTTATAAACCTAAATATTTATTCCTAAATCATAATTTATGCATATGAGTGTTTACCGAACATACATACTTTATTTATGAAGGTAGAGTGATGTAGTGAACATATGGTTATGACAGCTTTCATGGAATAGTCATGATTCCAGTATTGCAGAAAATAACATATGGTACACTAGTCCTTTTTTTTAATTTGCTGTATTAACTTTCTATCTAACTTTATTATCAGTTCACATAAAAAATAGATTAGCAGCATATGCTGAATGAAAGTATTTAAACAAACTTGAAATTTTACAAAAAGACTACTGGTTCTGTTAGCAAATATCTTACATAGAGAACTTCCATGTCAAGAGATAGGTTCCAGCCCTAATTCTTCAAGAGAAATTTTATAGTGGCAAGTATATTACCAAGGATAGACCGACCAACACGACAACATTAAATAACTATGTATGTTGTTAATCTACTGAATGAAGACAAAGTATTTTGCCCCACCAACGTTTCTTACAAAATATGGTCTTTACACTAGTCATTTTTAACAGGCTTCTGCGTATCTGCATTGCTTACTTGACTCAACTTCACAAAGTAAGGTGGAGTTAGTGGGACTTCATATTTAAAAAAGATTTCTATTCTAATTGGAAAAACAAGGACTAGAAGTTGTTGGGTTTAGCAGTTGCTGTTATACTTTCTCAACCTCAATGTCGCGGTTAATTCCTCGCTCTGCATTTTGCTCTAGTCCTTGAGCAAGGCGCTTTGCTCATGGCGTGCCTCTCTCCAGAAGTAGGGGCATATCTAGAAGTCTTGAAATGAGGGTGCTGATGGGAGAGTGGGGGGCGTGAA
>NW_022706987.1:730988-762640 GCF_011630105.1 Anneissia japonica
GTATAAAGTAAGGAGGACTGTGTAGAAAATTACTTTGTCTTCATACAATAGATAAACAATATACAGTACACAGATATTTAATGCTGTCTTGTGAATGTGTTGATAAGCTGGTGTAGATCTAAATCCCTTCCTGTTATGCACTCCACAAATAAAGTCCCGAGCACAAACATCTTATATCATCTATAATCATTATCTTTTATCAAAATACCAGTAGCTTGTGGTTTTTATTTAAACCATGACCTCAGGGAAGCATGTTTCAGTATAAGCCTACTGCCATCTCCATTTACTGTAATGATGTAGACCTCAATTTCACACAGGGAAATGGTATCCGATCAGTTTGTCGTAATCTAGTTTGCAGTGAACATTTAATATTATACAGACTTAAAAAACTTTTTATTAATATTCAAGCTCATAGGCACATTGTCAGCGATGGTGTGACCAGGGGTAATGGAGGCATCCCCCTCCGTCTGGCAAGCCTGGACCCTCCCGTTCCTCCAACTTCGTACAGATGCAGTTATGGTAAGAGTAAGAGAGCGCTCCATCATGAATTTTATGCTGCTGAATTTTTCAAAGCTTTTATTTGACTTTCGGAAAACTAGGTTCAGCAAACTGGGTTTGGGCTAACTGGGATTCATAGTTTTTGAGTCGGCAAACTGGTATTCGGCAAAGTTCAAAAACATTCAGAAAACTGGATTTCAGACAATCTGACCTAAATCCAGCAAAGTACATCCCCACAAACCACTGCAAAACAGTGACCTTCTGAAACTTATCAAGTTTAGTCAGCAGTGCATAAAAATTCATATTTGTAAACTTGTACATGAAGGTATGCATACTATGGGGTATTGTTTAGGTTTTTTATTGGAAGTAATAAAAGCACTAAATCAATAAAGTCAGTTGGGTACATAATATTTATCAGCTTCTTTAATGCAAAATGACAGTACTTGGTAATTGTCTTCTCTATTGTATAGGAATGCCATCGGTTTTGATAGGTTTTATCGCCAACATCTTTATTATTTATCAAAAACGTAGGATATTACCAGCGGTTCAATTTCACATCAGACAGCCTACATGCAAAATTTCAGCTTTCTAAAAGTCATTTTACTACTAGTTTATGTGTTTACAAAGCCAACGTGACCTCTGTGACCCCACGTTTTTGATGCCGACGATGCCTAGGTTTATATTGTTGTTAACAATATAAACAAAAAGTATGCTAACTTCTATGCTAAATTCATTACATTTTAGACGATTTCATATACACCACTTTCGACTCCGCCCAATGCATAGCAGTTTGGCTCATGTTTACAAATTCATACCCACTCGGCGAAATCGCTATGACGTCATCCTTGGTGACTGATTTGGTCTATTACGCTAATTTCTTATGTTTTGCATGACCTAAGCTTCTCTTGGTGAATTGACATAAATAAAACATGTTGTTTGCCTTTCCCAGTCATTACTCTTAAAGTCAATAAGCATTATAATTATCAGCATTAGGATATTTATTGTATTAGTCATGCAATGAATCAACTGAAAACATAAAATACAATAGAAGAATGTTCCATATATCGCAGCAGAACTTGTTTGCGGCTGAAATGGTCCTACACATTTGTTGTACATGTTTTGATCACGAATGAATTTTTCACTTTCTCACTGATGGAAGGCAGTTTAATTGCTTAGTTTTAGGGTTGATCCACTTCCGACCATCTAAAAAAAGAAAGTTTCGTAAAATAAGCTTGGTGATGATGGAATATCCATAAAGTGCCAAGGGCTCAGGAAATAGGTAGATAAATAATTGTAAGTGGGCAGACTCAATGGTACATACTGTATTCCCTTAGGGCGTATAAACATTCCTATGAATTTAGCCGGCAAATATAGAAATTATTCTATGCTATGACATTCCATCATATGACCTACTGTAAAACATAACAAAAACTAATACTAGTTACATTTTGATTGGTTTTTAATGGTACCTTGTAAAAGTATTATTATAAAATATACATAGTTGTTTCTGAACTGCATACTGAATATTAAACAACAGTCTTTTTGCTTCCAAGTTTTCAATAGCCCTTTACTGGTATTGCAACAGTACTGAAATACCAGTTCCCCCATCCCCCATGGGTATAAGCACACCTCGAGTATTAGCCCATCCCATAATTTACATCCTAATTCACATACCAGTGTTTCCTTCGACATACAGTAAGCAAGTATGTAGCTCAGTCAATTTATATAAATACTTGCATTGAAAATTGCATTAAGTTTTTAAACTTTAATTTTAATTTCTGTTTTACCATCAGTTTTCAATTCAATTATATATTGCTATTGAATTTTGAATATGTGAATTTTTGTATGCTTTTTGTGAATGTGATTATTTTTTAAAAATAAATAAAACTAATAATTAATAATTTTGATGAACAGGAGACTACCTGAGTATAAGCCCCCAAACTCGGCCCAATTTCATGTTTAATGGTGGTGGGCTTACACCTGAGGAACTATGGTATACTGTATGTACTGTAGTTGGTGCTATAAGCTGTGACTTTTTAAATATAAATAATTTCCATGAATATGGGTACTACTTGTAATGCTAGTCTCCTGATAATCAGGGTTCTGGGTTTAATCCTGGCCGCAATCTTTGTACTTAAAATTCTCCATTCCCCATGATGAAGCATTAAGGGTTCGATGGACGAATCACAACATTATTGGTTTCAACCCAAGCTACTAATACTGTATGATGAGTCAACAAAGTAAGATAAACATTTCAACAAAAATAAATAGTTGATGAGCTACCTAGAGTAGGCCTACTTGTCAGTGATCCAAAAGTTAAAGGGCTGGGTATATTATGTTGAGAAATTACGCATGAACCAAAAATAGCTTGGCCTAGTCCAGTGCTATATGTGATTTACATCTGGGTGAAATTGAATGGGAAATCGAAAGATCTTTTAACACAATCCAATTAACCCTAGGGGCGGTTTCTATTCCCTAAACCTATGCCTCTCATTACGAACAAGAAAATATAATAAAAGTGTTCCATTAAATAACATAGAGCCATCTAGTTGATGATAATGCTGAGAATGGAGATGATGACAAGACAAGCTGTGGCTATAAGTACTCTTCTGTTCATTTTTAATATCATATAATATAAAAGTACTGTAACAGTTGGTGGTGACTATCTCATTACTCATACTAGTACCCATCATGCAATGTAATCTTATAATATTAAACCACAATTTAAAAACAGTAGAACTCCCTTTTTTGGGACATCCCTAGTCAGGGGAAACCCATATTATGGGGACACTTTTCCATGAAACAAGGGTAAATATATATATTTCAACACTACGGTCAACCCTTATTAAGGGGCATCCCTATCAAGGGGAAGGGGACACTTTCTGAGAGTGCAAAATGGTCAAATCAATGCAAGTTAACCCCTATTATAAAAAAAAATGTGTTTTTATTGTATCAAAACAACTACAGTAGTCCCAAAATAAGAAAAAAAAAAAAAACATTCAAATTTATATTTTGACACCTTTTGAGCAATAAACTTAACGTCAAATATAATGTTTTCCTCTCAATCTTGGGCAATAGGCATTGGTATACTCATTCTTGGGTCAAGTAAAATTTAGGCCTATGTCATCATTATACGAAAACAAGTCAAAAACCACTATTAAGGAACAATTTCACATTTTTGGATAGTGTTCCCTGAATAGGAGTATTCCTATTCAGTGGACACTCCTATTAAAGGAGACACTTTTTTGGTTCCGATGATATACAAGATACAAGATACAAGTCAACTTTATTGTCAAAATAATACATTCTGAGATATTTGTTGTACATGACATAGAATCGTTCATAAACATATAGAGTGTTAAATAAAGATTTCTTAGAAAATAAAAATTTGAGTCCTGTGCAGTTATCTTCTGAAATTATTATTTTTTTTGATATCCCCTTAATTTAGGGGCTCTACTGTATAATAGACCCACAACCTTAAAATGGCTTAAGTGAGGTTTTGTGCTACGTGCACCAGTCAATTACAGAGATTGAAGCAAATTTGAGCTAATTATGAAACTGACACACACACAAAACAAACAAAACACTGTAATAATAATAATTCAATGTTGCAAATTAATTGTTTAGGATAAAATGATAAAACAATTAGCCTTTTGCTGCAGACTGACCATTCACCTCAACAAATGGGAAAATACCATACACGCATATTTCACAATTCATGAACCAATGAGAATGGATTTTACAGAAGATTAAGTTGAAGCAATTATGCTAAGCGAAGCTTGATTGGACAATAGTGGCAGGCATCAAAATCAATGTATTCCAAATCATTTAACAAGGAAATCTAGAGAATTTACTGTGAAAATTACATTGATTATTGTGGAGAACCATTCATTCATCATTTATTGTCGTTTTGTTGCAGGGACACAGTCCTGATCATTGTACTGTACTGTACTGTTACAGCCACCTTAAATTTTAGCACAACTAACAAAGTGGAGCAGCAGCTAAACTCTGCTGGTTGCTTTAAAATTCCAGATTCAATTCGCAATAAAATACCAGGTTAAACATCAGTATAGTAAGTGAAAAAAACAAGGTAAAAGAACCAATTAAATCCTACATTTTGTTATGGAGTTACAGGAGTTTAATCATACAGTACAGCTGTTTAAAGAAGAGTATTTGAGAAATCAGTCTTTAAAGTTTACGATTTCAGTGATTTCTTAGACAGAGACCATCACCAAAACATTAAAAAATGTTGTTTTAATGTCGGAAATGGGGAAAATAACATAGCATGATGTATATATAAAGGTTACTTCATAGTGAAATAAAATAAATTTTAAAAAAATGTTTACATTCCAACAGGTTTTAGCCATTACCCCAAAAACACGATCTTTGCGAGGACAGACGATTTTGGCTTGTCTTTGCCACAATTAAGGCTAAAGACAGGCCTACTGCCACCTGAAAAAAATAGGGAGAACCCCAAAAACATTCAATGATTTACAGATGTATACTAAAATCCTCAAATTTTCAGACAATTCTTTTTCCACTGCACAGGTTCACTCCTGAACACTCTGGCAGTTGGTGTAGGAGGATATGTAATTGTTAATGCGCAATGGTTGAAATGTTGAGACTGTACTGTGTGAGAAGAAATAAATCAGAGCTATTATAAGTAATAATAATAAATAATAAATAAATTTAAGGATATATACAGAGATTTTAAGAATGTTGTTATAAACATCTGCCAATTGACAAAAAAGATCATTTGTTTTAAGTTGTATGTAATGTAGTTAGAATTTTACCAGAAGTCTCAAAGTGCTCGAGAAGAGAAATATCGAAAAGTGAACTATTAATTTTAATATAAATGTTGAGTTTATTAGATGACAGTATATCTTTGGATTTAGATGTACAGATGGTCAGACTATTAACATGCAAATTACATAACAATTACAGTCATCAATTTCACCTAAATTTCACAAAAATATAATTAGAATTGTAAATAGTTACAATTCACTGCTAAACTCAACTATTTTTGTACTACAAATTGGTTTTGTATGGATCTACTCATCCCATTGCCTTCTTGTGTTTGTAGTCCTCCTCATCATCCTCCTTCATTTTGATGTGATTAGGAAGCCAGAGACTAAACATATAGGTGGGAGTAAGATGGACTGATGATTGATGCATAAATTTTATTGAGTATCCTATGAATGAACGGTTATAGGACCTATATATTTATTATACGTCAGTGGTGACGTCATCACTTTCATTCCCACTGAATATTCCTATCCCTGACTGATCACTATTTATCGTTATAGTGTCTCCCAATTTTTTGCGTCTTGTGTGTAAAAAGCTCAAGGCTGGGGTGATTTGACTACAGCATATCGCGATGGAATAATTCCTTGCTAGGCCAAGCGAACATAACAAATCTCGCTCTACAGCACTGGTTAACATAAATGAAGTCTAGTCCGTCCTAGGCAAGGCCTAGAAAGGCATTATGGTTATGAGATAAAATTTGAATTTACTAGAACTGAAAAAAATAAGGCAACGCTGAAATAATTCATAATAATGTTTACAATATGTACTAACAGTAACAAATCCTTCTAACACGTGCAGCTAATGCACACGCACAGTGATCACTGAGCAACGGCCATCGCAACCAACAGTTTGATTTATAAATTTATAGCAACTGCTCTAGAACTAGCAGTTTGATTAAAGGGACATATTAAAGGTGATGGACATCACAACTGACTTATGAATCAATTGTCAATTTATTTTGTACACTATAGGAAATAAGAGCCTTATGAGCCATTATTTCCTTCAAAAATTGCCATCAGCCCTGCATGCTTCAGGCAATTTTTTTTTTCCATGGCTCTGAATATTTTGTCAGTTATATATAGTTAGCCTTGTATGCATCCACCTACTTGAGTCAAGAAAAACATTTCTCTTATTCCCAACGAATAGGCTAGAAAGTATTGTTTGAATGTTTGCATGGCGAAGTAATAACGTATTTTGAAGCTTGTGGTATACCACGTAGGTAGTTCTGAAAAGAACTGTTGTAGTTGAGAAAGTCTTGATGTTTCGATTGAGTTCCTTCAATCATCTTCAGAAGAATAATATCTGCAGAAATTCCAAACAGAGAAATTTTTCTCTCAATAATTCCTCACTACAAGGACTATTCAGCAAAGACACTTGAAATTTTATCTACAAAGATGTCTTTTATAAAAATAATGACAAACTAACCATCCACAATGATATTGCCTCCTCAACTTAAGTCATATAATTCAACTATATACATCGCGACCTTCCCCATTCATTCACCACCGGAGCACGAGTATATACTAGTAAAATGTATTCTTATAAAAAAAGTGTAATCCACCAATGTTAACCCCACTTTAAAAAACACATGTACACAATCATTTTCGAATAAATTGTTTTATTAAGTTGTACCATTAGTCTAGTGATCACTAAGTGTTCATAACTTGGTATCAATAGAGCTAAAATTAGAAGCCGGCTAATGATTTCTGGCTGGCAGAGTGGCTTAGCAGCTGGCGCGTGAAATTGAATCAAACAATGCGGCTGTAAGCAAAATTATGGTGATAACTGACCCATTATGCCCTTCAGGTTTTATATACCTTAAAATATATTATAAACTGCACAATTTGCCTTTCTATATTAGGGCTGACCAGTGGCGTATCTAAAAGGGAAGTGGAAAGAGGGGGCGCGATTCTTAAAAGAAAGCCCTTGCCCTCTACCAGGAACCATACTTGAAATTTACATCCACTGATGATGCAGTAGACTTCAGAAGAAAGTCTCCTAAAGAAATCAATTCTGTGGACAAAAACTAAAATACAGAAAATTATTTCCAGTCTCTAAAGTGGTAAATTTTCTCAACAAGGAATGTAATTGAAATCTACTGTAGCAAAAACAAAACAGAAACAATACAGAAACGTAACAGAAAATGATAGCAAAACAATTAATAAATAATGATAATAAACTAAAATAATAGCAAAAATGAAAGCAAAACAATTAATTAAGAAATTGGTAGTTATATCGCATTAATATACCATAATTTAATCATAAAAATAACTACATTATATCATACAAAAACAAATCATCTAAAAATATCTTCAAAGATCCCAGACAATATCAATAAAAATTCAAACGACAATGAAATAAAATGAAAATTTATCTCTAAATTAGTAATCCAAGAGAATTGAATGTTCCCTAAAAATTAATTAAAAGCTTTATTAGTTAATCTGAAGATTTAATTTACAGATACTATCCATAAGTTTAAGTGAGCAGAGCTCGATTTAGTACTAGCCCGGCGTACAATGTCTAGTAAAAACTGCTCCGGGCTAGCCTATTTACCTCATGTTGCCCGATTGTCTAGTGAAAAATTAGGTAAGAAAAACATAATCTTCAAAAACAACAGCTGTTGAGATTATCCCCTGCATGAGGTACCACAGCCCAAAAAGTCCAATGTAGCTAGCTTTGAGCTCTTGCCATGCGGTGAGTGTGGAATTATTAAGACGATCCCCAAGTCATTTCACTAGAACACAGGGTAACAGTTTAGGCATGGTCATCTCAGATGATCGTCCATTCAATCTGGTAGGCATTTATACTTGTGTATAAACCACCTTACAATAATATTACAGTATTTTGTCATGATCAATTCATTTGAAAGCCTGGTCCGTCTTGTTCAATATTTGTTTCAATGTTTGGCTTGGTGTGGGCATATTTTTATATGTTTGATGGTCTGTCCGACGAGCTCTGTCCAATGGGGGGGGGGGCTTGACCTGTCCGGTGGGGCTTAAGCACCCCTGTCCCCCCCCCTTTGGTGCCGCCACTGGTCTGTGAGCTAGTAAAATATTCTGTTGGCTAGTAAAATTGCTAGTCAACTAGCCCAGTCGGCTGGTTAACAAAAAAAGTTAAATCAATTTTTAGATGATTTGTTTTTGTATGATATAATGCAGTCATTTTTATTATTAAATTATGGTATATTAATGCAATATAACTACGAATTTGTTAATTAATTGTTTTGCTCTCATTTTTGGTATTATTTTATTTTATTATTATTATTAATTAATTGTTTTGCTATCATTTTCTGTTATGTTTCTGTCTTGTTTTTGCTACCGTAGATTTCAATTACATTCCTTGTTGAGAAAATGCAGCACTTTAGAGACTGGAAATAATTTTCTGTATTTTAGTTTAATAAGCAGTGACCGAGAACCTTTATTATTGAAAATCATTAATAATGAACCCCGGTACTCAATAAAGCTCAAATCCTATAGAAAGATCTACGGTTTAAAGTGCAAGTGTACATCCTGCAAGTCCAGTCTACAGTAGACCAAAACACTTTACCGGCTTGAACAGATCTACATTATGACAAAACATACCTAAAATAATAAGAGAACAATCCACAACCTATCAAGTCCATTTTTCAATTTCATACTCCTTGCTAATTTTTTATTACATTATTATTAATATTAAAGCATTATTATATAATTAAAATGAATTTCAATTTATTGTGCAATGAATACTTTCTCATTCTTTTCTATGACATATAAAAAAATCCAAAATATCATGAAAAACTGCATGAAATACTGGCAACACAATTCATTGAAGTTCATATGTATGAAAGCCAGAGGTTCAGGGTATTCTAGGTCTCCTGCAGTGGCACAAAGAGGCTGGGGCAAACAAGGCAAGTGCTATCAAATAGTAAAGTCTTTGCGTTATTAATTAATAATTATCAAAGGCTTGGACCCTGGACGTCATCAATATACATACAAGTTAGAAAATAGGAATTAGTCCTCTAATCTAATCCGTTGAAAGGCTGTAGCTTCCGGGGATTCGCCCCCGGCTCCCACCGGAGATCTGCCTCTCGATTCCGTCAGGGCACTAGGTGGACTCCAGGTCCCCAGCCAGTGGGCCTGGACAGCAAAGCACCCTCGGGGCCCACGGTCGCTCTAGGCAGGCCTGGTCCCCTGTAAGAGTCTAGAGGAACAGCTATTGTGGAAGTCAAGGGCAAGCTCCAAGAAGTGAAGCATTCTACCATGTAAATGGTAAATTTCCTAATTTTAATAGTTTAAAGGGGGATATTTGTTTTAAGAGGGCTTCTCTCAAGAAAGTGAGACCAACGAATAGAAACCACTGGTTACAATTTAAAAAAAATTGTTTTTTTTAAAAATTGAAACTAATATGTAAAGTTTTCTTTACCACCAACCACATGAGCAAAAACTACACTTATTATTTTTTTTGTCTTGTGATCTATCATTTGACTGGAATTTTGTACGAACTATAGCATGATTGTGTACTACTAGTTTGACTAACACAGCAATTAAATGAATACAGTACTGAAGATGCATTTAACAAAAGTATACCAAGGTCGAATGCAGCAATCTAACCACTTCCACGTATTGTTGTGTACTTGTACTCAATAGTTGTGTTCAACAATTTTTATGAGTAGATACGGTATACAAAAAAGATAATACAATTTATAAAGACACTGGGTTGTGGCAAAACTACAGTACAAATGCATTGTTATAGGCTCAATTTAGCATTTACTATGGAAGTGGATACTATAGGAATATTATATGCCTTTGCTATAGATGCTTACAATATTTATCAAAAAGTTCTACTTGTTTTTATGAGTTTATTATCTTATTGTTAAATATTATAACCTTTTTGAGATCATCAAAATACTGGTAGATGATACTAATGTTTATAAGGTAGTTCTAAAATACAATGTAGGCCTATTGCACCTACCACCTTTTAGTTTCATAAGCTGCGACTTTTTTTATACCTTGTTTCATGAACTTATTTTTTTGAAGATCGTCAGAAGCAGGCAGGAAAAAAAAATTGGTTTTCTTATTTAGCAAATACTTTTGCCAAAAACACTCAGATGGAGGAGAATATAAAAACGAGAGCATCAATGATGCATTAGCCTACTCTGCTTAAGGTTTATGTTTTTGACAGATGCGGTGCACTGAAAAATCGAATACAGTAAACATCTCCCAATTACATACCCTTCCACCCAAACAGAGTTTGTAAATGAGAAAATTCAGAGAGTTCGAATTTTCATAGCATTTCAGTGTGATGAGGGTAAGCCTTGCCAAGGAAGCAATGTTTTGTCACGAAATATGACTTGAATTTTACAGTTTTCTGAAGCAAAGTAATACTTTACAGAAGCCAAAATCACCTGTGCTCAGTGTGAAGTATTCATGTGAAGAGTTTTATTATTCTCTTCATAGAGATCACGAATCCATGCGAATAGCACCTCCAATGAACAAAAAGTGAGACTAACTGTAGTAGTATGCCTGAACGAGCATGCACAGCTTAATTGTAACATACCTTCGCCGAATATGATTGATATTTCTTGCTTTAAACCTCGTTTTATCGTTTTATGTCACCTTATTGGTTTAAAAGTTTTCTTTCTTAGCATGATGTAACATTTTGAAGACTTTTAAATATAATTTTAAGTGTTTTTGTAGTTAAAAACGATCATTCGTAATGACTTCATCACTGCAAATTGATTTCGTAAAATCGAAAGTTCGTAAATGGGAGGTTTGTAAATGGAAGTCATTACTCTACCTGTATTTATGCTTTTATGTCTTTAGGACATGGTTTAGTCATTGTTTGTACTTGTTAGCATTCCAGCAGGCCATAAGAAATGCTAATTCATAGAGACAGTTCCACTAAAACATTTACTCACGATTTTAATTATATTGTAATGTTTAAACTTCACAAAAAGTGTTGTACCAGAAGTTTGAGCAAAGGTTAAGGAAGCTACATCGTACAGGTGATAATCATACATCCTCGCACGTATGTCAGCATATTGTCAATATAGGCTTGGGGAAGCATCCATGGACTGACCATCCACTGAAGCATTCGCCTTTTTAACAATATGACATGATCACTCAGAGGGCTAAGCATGTTTTGCTTAAGGGTGGTGCCAATACTATTGAACTTCGGGTGCTTAAGTATAATGCAGTACACGCGGCACTACATAACCCTTTCATTGATTAGGTAGCTGTGGTCATGTTCACTGAAGTATTAAAATGTCAACAAAATTGAGTGAGCATGTTGTTTAATATGCATGAGCTAGTTAAAATATTGTCTCTCCTGTCTTTTCTACTCTTCTTCCCCTACCTTTTTTTTTTTTTTGTTCCTGGTGCATATAAACTGAAAAGCGTGCCTACAAAATAATTTTATTTCTCTATTACTGTAGAAAAAACATTTCATCACATAAATGGTACCAGGAGCAATGCCGTATTGTGAATCTCAATCTTTGCACCGAACAGGACGTTCCAAGACCACTACATACGCTATGTATAGCAACAATAATCAACAACTAGAGTAGGAAATTTCATGTGCAATTTGAAAATATAATGGACATTTAGCCACATATAAGTGTATTTTGGCACTTCCAAGCATTTGTAATTGAAGTAGTTTGATTTATACATTAGAAAACCTTTATTTTGAAAATTATTATATATTAGTTAACCCTACATTTTAATGGTAGAGTCTTAACATTCCAGCAATGCAACAGAACATGTGCTTCTCTTCTGCGCTATGGAATAGGGGTGTGAGCAATACAATCAACAACTAATTTTTGGTAAAATGCTTTTACCCCAGTTTACTATTAATGGTTTAGGCGAGACTTTTGTATATTATTTTGCGAACCCTTTGGCCAACGATAATGATTATTTCAAATAATAATAAAATGTAACTTTTGATAATTTGAAAATAAAATGGCACTCACTGCCACAAAAAGATGTTTTGCTTTTTTGTTTTGCTAGATGCTTTTGGCAAAATCATTTGATATATAGGCCTAAGAAAAAAAATTATTTTTCTTTTAAAATACATGTTAAGCCCTTTTTATTTTCTAAAGCTTGAATTGTTGATTTTTATTGTTTTTGTTTTTTTCTGTTGTTGTGTTCATGAAAGAACTAAAATTTTTTGTCTATTTCACTGTGGATTTTGTAAGACTTAAATCCCGAAAATCAGCTTTGCTGATTGGGACTTCCTAGTTAAATATTAACAAAGAAATAAAGAAAGTATTGTTAATGTCCTGCACTCTGCCAATTAAAAAAAAAAATAAGTTGGATAAGTCATAAAAAAAAACAAAAAAAACCTGAAGTTCCAGAATAATTTTGCAATAGCACGAATTGAAAAACTGCAAAAAAAATAATTTACCATAGACGAATACGAATCACAAGTTGGGGATTAAGTGAGAATTTGGAAATCTGAATTTATCAGAGGTGAATATAAAATTACATAGGTGGCATCTACATTTACCGTGTTTGACACTTCCAAAAGAGGAAAGATGCTTAAGAAATTTTATGACGTGCAAGAAGATGCAACAAACTTTTTTTAATTGGTGTAGGAGAAACTCGTATATATGAACATAAAATCCACTGACACTTCCACTGGTTCTTCCCATAACTTGTCATTTAAACCTTCCTTAAAATAGTTTTCAAAATGACTTTCATCCCTTTCGAATAGACATAAAGAAAAATTTAAATGGATATTTAGAACCAATTATTACATTGACAGTGTAAATAAAGATTTGGATTACCTTTCAGACTATCAATTATTTATTCATAGTTAATTTTGTTTCTTGGTTCCCAGGCCTTTATCTTTGGCCTGTATCATCAATGTTTATTCAGAATAATTTATTACACCACTTCTAATCAGTATCCATTGTTATTTAAATTTTAAATACTATTTCCTTAACTGTTGCTCTATATACAGTATTTCTTGTCAGTTGTCTTCACATGAAAGAAGGCTGTTGGGCTTAAAATATTTATCTACTGGAAATTCTCTGAGCAAAAAATTTAACTAAATTTAGTTAAAGTTCATCACCTCATTTCACTTTTGTTTGCCATTTAGGCGTACTTCACTCTCCATCCTGCACTCTGTGTCCCATCAGTTCCATCATGTCAAATATCCTAGATACGACAAAGTATATACAAAAAACACATTATCGTAGTCTGTGGACTTTCTCAAAATAATTATAATTCCTTGTGTAGGTCAGCCACGCAACGAAAATGTGCTTCATCAGTCAGGTAGGTGTGAGCAATAGATTCAATAGCTAACACTGCATGTCTGTGGAAATCAGTAAAAATCCACCCCTGTCAAAAGCCACCCAATAATGGATTACAGTATACCATTGTAAGGTTGGGTTCAAAATAAGTTGTTGGTGATCTGCATCCAGTGCGGATCAGCTCTTGTTATTGCCAGAGATCTTTTTTTTTATTCTTTCTTTCTTCCCATTTATTGTTAGCACAGTATCTCAAAATTGCCAAGAGCTATTAACATGAATGGTTCTACGATCATTTGGCTTGGCCTGGAATAGTCACAATAAGGTTTTCAATGTGATCAGTCAGCCGTGAGGTCCTCTGCGTGCAATTTAGCGATTTTACATTATCGATCATATCATCCTAACCAATTGTCATTTCTATATCATAGGTCACAGTTGAACATCATGTATCTTAATTTTTCAGATTTTCCGCTCCGTGCGCACATTTTTCTAGGAGAGCACGTACGGAAGCTAGTAATTACTTTTTTTACATATTTTTGGTTTCTGACACTGTATACACATATTTCCATTCTTTTTAAGACATCTTAGAGCCAATAGCAATGCCGTACATGCACATCAAACATATAAATCCTTGGGCGCATTTGTGTCGACATACAGTGAAAAAGTGAAAATATGCCAAAATCATGCTTATTTTAATCAGTTCTTCTCCTTTGGATGAATGGTGATCCATACTTAAATACGATACAGGTGCAACTTTTTATATTGGGTCTTTCGGAAGAGCTCAGCTCTTAATAAGATAGAAATTTTTAAATAATTAGAATTTTTATTTGTACAAAAATAAAATGTCTTAAAATTGGGGAAACAAAAAATTGAATACCAAGACGCGGTTTGAACTCACGAACTTTGGTTCCTTGTTAGTGGTAATGGCAGTAATGTACAGTCCTGAAACCCCTGTTTTGTTCTGTAGGTGTAGGGGAACCCAGGTCTCCAACTTAAAAAAATGGATGAACGTTTGTTGGAAAACATCTATTGTTTATGTTATAGAAAATTTCCTGCACATTCGTTCAAAACTGGCGACACTGGATGCTTTAAAGTTTTGTTAACAAGAACAGCACTGAGGTTCTGGTGTCAGTGCCTTGCACGGACCCAAAAAGATGTTGTTCATAATCTTGTGAAAATGTTGATAATTGTGAACGACCCCAAAATTTCTTTAATGAAGTGAATATAATTTTGATCCAATCCAAATTATTACAGAATATTTAATGCTACAATAGCTATTGTAGGCCTCCTTACGTTATAGAATTAAATGCAACAAAAATAAACAAGGAAATTATTGATAATACTATATCAAAACGCTTTAGTTTACGAACTAGAAAACTGAAACTTGTGGAAGGAAGAAATTGTTGGTATAATAAATATTTACAGTTACTGTACTTAAAAATACTATGCAGTAGCAACACTTCAAAGAAACGCTCTAGGTGCTAGAGAAAAAAGAAAAGTGTATACTATTCCTGAACTGAATACCAAATTGACTAACGCATATAAAATATCCAACTAGCCGAAAAAGAGGAGCCAACATCCCTGCTGCTTACAGTATACCCAGCACCTTGAACAGTGGTGTAACGCCTGTGGCAAGGGCCCTCTGGCCTGGGGCCCTCTTTGGGTCCAGAGGCTATGCTTGATACAATTATAAATAACCTCTTGTTCATATTTGAGCACTGTTACCATTATTTCATTATTTATCTATTTGTTTACTGTAGCAACTGTCTCTTATACACATCTAGATGTGTATAAGAGACAGAGTATATACAAAAAACACATTATCGTAGTCTGTGGACTTTCTCAGGGGCGCTAATTGGCAAAAAATGGTGATTTTTAACTACTTGACCATGATTTTTGGAGGGTTGGGGGGGCACAAATTTGTGAATGTTGTTTTGTTTCCTCCAATGTTCAGAACATGACCTAGAATTTTTTACATTTTAAATATGCTGTAGAACCCATATATTTTTATGTTTTATTTTGTTTTTAAAATTTTATGTTTAGTATTACGATATTTCGGATGTACCGTAAAACCTGTAAGTGTAAAAATGAATCGTTGAACCAAGGACCATTATGTGTGTAGGCCATGGGTACCGCAGCTGTAATCAGATCGGCATGATTTTTTGGGCCTAATATCTTTAATAATTAAATGTGTTAATTAAAAATCAATACCAAAACATGATTATTCTGTCATACAAACAGCTATTCTTCCTGGACTTTATTTCAGATGGATTGTCAATTTAATTTTGCCTTAGTTTTTGTGATTGTTGATTTCCCTTTTTTTTTTATTTATTATTCTCTTGCCAATAGGTGGACTTGAAAAAAATTCCACCCGGGTGCTGGATCGGAACAAACTACCGTATTTTTTTTTTTTTTTACAATGGACTACAGTATTATAATCTTCATGATAATACCAAGAAGACTCATAATGCCTAATCAATTTTATCTAGAAAGTATATTGGTTTAGAGCATCACAAATCCAAGGGCTGTTTATGCTTTACTCTTTACACAGAGTACAAACAGATAGTACAAAAAGATACGCAATTCTAACAAAATATATTACTGTATATAGCTGCACCCTAAAATTGAAGAATTGAAAAGTTTGGTATTCTTCAATCAATCCATCAATCAATCAATCAATCAATCAATGGATTTATAAGGCGCATAATACAGCTGTCTCTATTATTACTATATTACTACTATACAGTATCTACAATATTACTACAGTACTGTACTGGTGTGGATAATGACAACAATAAAACCTACTGTACATACAGTACTCTACTGTCAAGTGTCAACCCACACAGGTATCAGGTCATGTAAATGTTACAGGTCATTATGTACACTTACAGTACAGTACCAGTGAAATGGGCACACCTACTGTAATTACCAATATTTACCTCACCACAGCCTCTGTGATGTCACAAACATTTCTGAAATAAGATCAGGTAATAAATCTCCTACTGAGTACTATACTATACTTTACTTTTGAGTAAGGTTATAATAAGAGAGAAAAAAATCATGAAGAACTATGCACTTTTGTTTACCATAACAATTCATTAACTTTCCAATTATAGCAAATTTTAAAAATTGTTCATAATGTCTGGCTGATATTTAAACATGAATTCAGAAATACTAAATGTACAGTTAACATTTAAGATGTTAAAAGAGAATAACTACAATCTTAACAAAAATCTGGTATACAATACAGTAGGAGTGATGTTTTGCCCTACCTGACGTGTTATCGTACCGAATACTCAGTATATTCCTAAATAGTTGCTAAAAAATTTGCAAACGATTCAGGTTGGAATTGAACCCATAACCTCCACATAACTAGCCTGGTGTCATAATCACTAGACCACCGAGCTTGTACTTTGTGACTAGTGTTTAATCCGATCCCTAAGTAGCAGCGGCTACTAAAAATCTGGTACAAACATTCTTCATAATGGTCAACACAGTCAGTGGTGGGGCCAGTGGGGATCAGTAGACAGAATTTTTTAGACCCCTATTAGCAAATTTATGGAGCCAGAAGACAGCTGGGCCAACATTATGACGATATGCTAAGTATTTAATACTGCAAAATACATTAAGGCCACTTAAAAAAAAAACATGTTTCATTACGTTTGGCCAACTAATAAAGAATACCTCTGTATGATTTCCATCCCAAGTATTTTTAGGCCTATTTAATAATGAAAAGGAAAGGAAGGCATATTCTTTGTTTCTCCTTAAAAATCGGCCAGGCCTAGAACACCTATCAAAATCGGCCAGGCCTAAGAACACCTCGGTTAAATAAAAGATGTTTTGATTTCATTAAGATTGCATATGGCTTGTGAAAGTGAAAAAGAGAGAATTGCCTCATATATTTTCAGTTTTTAATGCACACTTTTCTGTTTCATTCTGCTGATATGTACAATAATCTAGCATTCTACTTATTTCCTTAACTGTGTCAATAAATTTTTGAATGTGTTTTATTTCCAGGAACATTCACACGCAAACATTCTTTGTGCATTCATAATTGACAATTATAGTATTTCAAGAAAAATCAAAATGGTAATAATACAAGTCCTATTCCAATCTTTGTTGATGTACTACAACCTACCGTACAGAGGATGCGAGTACAGTATAAATACTAATACTGTAAATTTCATATTATGAATGCAGTGGCGGCACCAGTCAGTGTCCAGAGCAAAATGGACTCCCGTTGGAGAACCCTTGACCCCTATCCTAAGCCGGTCACTCACTGCGTCCGACGGTCGTCGACCGATGCGATTCTACGGAGAACGCACCTACCTGTGCTTATCTAAAGCTGTGCTCAATCTTATATACTAAGTTATGGTACTGCAGGGGCGTAAGGTGAAAAATCTAAGTGCGGGTCGAAACAAAAGCGCAGGGGGCAAGCTGAACTCGGTGCAATTTAGCGAAGCTTTCAGAATTCGTGGGGTGCGTTATTCGTGAGTGAAGCGAGCAACTAGGTTGGGGCTAGGGGGGCCGCAAAAGGGGAAAAATTTACGTTTTTACATTCTAGTGCATTAAGTTCAATACCAAGTCTGACAAAATAGGCCTAATTGTAAACGTAGTTTTTGGGCAACACCAGACTATATTCACTCAATATACCACCACCCTATTGGATTGCGGAACTCCTGAATACGGGCCTGTGAGCATTTCAGATTAAAGAATTAAAAAAAAAAAAGTTTTTTTTTTTCTTTTTCGTGGGATTGTCCCACTTCAGAGTGCAAAAGAGTGCGTAACTAATACACCACATAACACAACTCTACTGGCGCGCGGGCTTCGAGATATCAAGTTGATTAAAATGTATAACTTTATATGGATTATTTTAAAAAAAGACAAAAAATCAAAATATTAAAAGGAAGGGCCACCAAACATTTTTTAGGCGAAGGATAATTTATTTTGATATTAACTACCTTCATATTAGGCGCAGTTTAATTATGCTAGATTTAAAAAAAAAATCATATTTAAAGGGCACTTTCTTTAAAAGGGGGGGGGGGGTTTCGACCACACCCATCAACCCCCCACGGTACGCCCCTGGATTGATAAAATTTGTAATCATAGGGTAACGTTATAGGGTTTGTAGGACGAACAGTTACAAGGTCACTCAAAGGAATCCATTTTTAATAAATTCCTTTAGATTCGCGCAAATAAATTCGCTAAGTGTAAAACTAGCTTCATGATAAAATGGATCGTATCCTGTAATATTGAATTATTTTATTGTGTCTAAGAACTGAAATGAAGAATATTGTGTGCTGATCACTTAAAAAAAATGGAAACTATTGTTACAGTGAACCTGATTTATGTTCTGTACTTTGTAATGTACAGCATTATTGTTATATCTTTTGTGTCATCATCTTTTGGTTTTGATTGTAATGTACAGTAACTTCTTAACCTTAGGCCAAATAAAAAAAAAAAATTATTTTAATAGCTCGCGCACATCTTTTATGGTACTGAAAAAAATATATAAATTTTTTCATTTTTTTTAGTAAATAATAGTAGATAATGTTTATATTATCTCAATCGTGTTAATATCAATGCACCAGCAAAACAACAGAAGGGTGATTTGGCTTTAGCAAAATAAAAAATAAAAATAAAAAGTCTCCCTACCTCATCACTTTTCCAGCAAAGAAGGATGATAAACTAATAAACAATTTAGAGGGCCATATGTAGATTTTTTATTAAAGGAATTTTCAAAATTTCAACATAAACAAATCTAATTTCTCTATTATTGAACAGGATTCTACAGCTGTCTCTTATACACATCTAGATGTGTATAAGAGACAGATCCTAAGCCGGTCACTCACTGCGTCCGACGATATTTAAAGGGCACTTTCTTTAAAAGGGGGGGAGGGTTTCGACCACACCCATCAACCCCCCACGGTACGCCCCTGGACTGATAAAATTTGTAATCATAGGGTAACGTTATAGGGTTAGTAGGACGAACAGTTACACGGTCACTCAAAGGACTCCATTTTTAATGAATTCCTTTAGATTCGCGCAAATAAATTCGCTAAGTGTAAAACCAGCTTCATGATAAAATGGATCGTATCCTGTAATATTGAATTATTTTATTGTGTCTAAGAACTGAAACGAAGAATATTGTGTGCTGATCACTTAAAAAAAATGGAAACTATTGTTACAGTAAACCTGATTTATGTTCTGTACTTTGTAATGTACAGCATTATTGTTATATCTTTTGTGTCATCATCTTTTGGTTTTGATTGTAATGTACAGTAACTTCTTAACCTTAGGCCAAATAAAAAAAAAAAATTATTTTAATAGCTCGCGCACATCTTTTATGGTACTGAAAAAAATATATAAATTTTTTCATTTTTTTTAGTAAATAGTTAGTGGATAATGTTTATATTATCTCAATCGTGTTAATATCAATGCACCAGCAAAACAACAGAAGGGTGATTTGGCTTTAGCAAAATAAAAAATAAAAATAAAAAGTCTCCCTACCTCATCACTTTTCCAGCAAAGAAGGATGATAAAACTAATAAACAAAAAAGAGGGCCATATGTAGATTTTTTATTAAAGGAATTTTCAAAATTTCAACATAAACAAATCTAATTTCTCTATTATTGAACAGGATTCTACAGCACCTCCTGTGCCAACGTAATTCATAAGGTATAGTATAGCAAAAGAGTGTCCTAAAAAAAGTCCTAAAAGATCAGCTCTCTACTCACTACTGTACATCAAAGCAACATAAAGGGGCTTAATCAAGCAACAAGCATAATAAAAATAAAAATCATTGTATACTTTGAAGATTGGCTACACTGACTGAATGCCATCTCTAAAGTCTGTACACAGGATAATTATTCCATTGCAAGTAAATATTTACGAGTTAACTTTGTCCCTCAGTTATTTCGCCCCAGGTTAGGTCACCTACTAAAATGAGCAAAACGACCCGGTTTTCGATAGCCCTTTTCTTTGCAACAATTGCGTTAGATCTGCAAATTTTTTGTTATAGCTATTGTAGTAAAGGTGAAGACAAGATGTGGAGGTTTTGACAGAGATGAAATAACTCGGGGATAAATCGACCTGACAGCAAAAAGCATTTAAGTAAACCACTAAGCTACCTTTTCCAGACTTTCCTGACCCCTGCTGAAGGACATAGTCTGGCCAGGTTAAATTAAGATAATAACATTACCACCACACACAAACTCTAGAGTATTTTCACTATCCATTAATAGCCATGTTATTTACCATCTTCTAAGAAAAGCCTGGAATGATGAGACTACCTGTAAAGAATATGTTTTCGTCTAGACTAATGAAGATGACAACCACTTCCTAATTTTTGGTTGCCATTCAGGATAAAAAACCAAAATTAGGTCAAAGATATACTAATACTATGTCTATAGGTCTGTAGTGATCTTTGAATCAGGTGATAGCAAAAGATGAGTATACAGTTAAACAGAATAATCTATTATGGGAAAATGTTTTAAAATGTTTAGAGGTAATTCAATGGAGTACCATCCTATTTGACAGTCATTTTGTCACTTATTTCTCCTATCTGTAGGCTTGTTCAGTGTTGATTTAGAAAAGATTATTCCTAATGACAACTTTCGCCACGTGACATATCAGGTTTATAAAATAGAGAGTTCGTATTTGGGAGGTTTGTACTTGGAGGATTTTCTTTTTCATTTTGCTCCTTTTGAAACAGAAGGGGCCAAGACAGAGATTTTCACAGATGCCATTGAGGATTTATTATGTCTGTACTATCTCTGATGAAAAAAAATTAGGATTATGGCATCTGTAGAAGGCAGGAAATGGTACTCTCAGACTTAAAATTTGAATATAATTTTCAGTTATTTTTTTTCTCCGTTTTAAAATTTAGGGGGAGCAAGGGTCGGCTGGGCCCTCCTTGAATCCACCACTGCTGTTGTGGTTTTGTTAATTTCATTGAATGCTTTCTCTCAGAGGTTTCTTTCTTTCATCCTCAACAAAAACATAAAATAGTTTGAATTTATAATCTGATTTGTTCTTTGGGCATATTCCAGAATCCTGCATAAGGAATGCAAATTATGGCGTCATTCATGATGTGACCCCAAGCTGAGGATATTCCTGAGAGATATGCCACCACATCCTAAAGTAGTTGACATTGGCATACTTGTGTATTGCTATTCTAGTCAGTTGTTTGTATTGTTTATAGATATGGCAACTTATTACGTTACTTGGTCGTACTGCACGCTACTACTGTGCACTGTATATGCAGCAGTACTTGCCATAGTCCTATGCAGTAAAGTAAAAATTGGTTTACTGTGCACTTCAATAATTTGCTATCATTCTTTTGTTACAAATTGGCATCTCCGTTTGCTACAATCATAAACTGTAAACATCCTTGCCACAATTTGGCAGACTGTGTATTTACGGCACAATTTGATAGCTTGTTGGTGTTGAATTCCCTATTTTTATAGTAACAGTACAGTATACTGCATGCTTGTTAGAAACACTTTGTAATGTATCATTTCATTAACCAATGGTTTGCTGTGTATATACTTATGGTTTATTCAAACTTTGTATTCGTACCATCGGTTTAGTAGTAAAGTAACTGCATCACTTTTGATTAGTAAAGTACTGCTTGCTACTAATCAGTTTGATGGCTCGTATTTACAAGCTCCTAAGAGTTTCTTGGGCACCCTTTCTATGTTTTAATAATATATTTAAAATATGTATTTATTTATTATTATTATTATTATTAATAATATTAATATTATTATTATTATTATTTCAATATCTAATAATAATAATAATATGTTGTTCTTATATAGCGCTTCATGCACAAAGCCTCAAAACGCTTCACATTACTACCTCCCCGGTCATTGGATCAAACACATGAAACACATACAGAACACCAAATTAGATTATTAAATTAAATTATATTCCATAATATTACAGCTAGTAATCAGCGCAGTTGTGTTGGAACAGAATCATTGCTTCTGTTATTGTTATTGTTTGTATGTTGATGAAATTGATGAATAAAGATTTGATTGAGATTAACAGATTAACCTAAAACTGGTTATGGCATCTCAGTAGCATTTTAAAAAGCTCATTAACAGAACTTATTAGTACGTATTTTAAAATCTTCCGAACATCATTCCATGCATATTGGAAAGCTGACAAAGATTATAAATCAAATTATAGAGATGAGCAGACAACAAGGGAATATAAATCAGCATCTAAATTAGTGAGTGAGCGAGCGATGTGTTACAGTGTAGAGTATTATACAAATACAGTGCAAAAAAGGTACAATTAGGAAAAATTAACGCTAGTAAGGTGTGGGGAAAAATATATAGACTCATGAGTCACAACAGGGGATTAAGAACCAAAGAATTAGAAGGTCACACAGGAGGTCAGTGATGACATCACTAGAGTTCACTTAGCAACTCATTATTGTAATATAATTTTGCATATATTACATGAATCTCTAAAAAGGGGTTGAACAATTATTTCTCATTTTAACAAAGTTTCTTTACCCCACTTATAATTTCAGTAATTTTTTCATACACAGGATTTAATGAGGGTGATCTATTATAGTGAAGTTCTAAGTCTCTTTATGGGACTTGGGTAGTATCTAGTTATTTTTGGTTGTGACTATAACACCTTAGCATTGTTTTTAACAAGATGGAACCTAGGACCTTGTGATGAAAAGACGAGAACTTATTAGCAGTAAACCACCGTCCAATTAACTAGATAGACTGTGTATCACTCTGAGTTTTTTTCCATTTTGCAATGAGTGCCCAATCAATTAACATGGGTATCCAGTCCATTAAAAGGTTGACAAACAAGGAGTAATACTGTGTGCTGCTTTCTTTGATATGAAACTTGGATTCCAAAAATCGGAGAGATTCTACCAACAGTTCATGGGGCCGACAATGTGTTTGACAAGCACACGATTGCTGTTGTGAAAGGAGAAGCACGGCACTGCATTGTCGGACATTTACCCCAAGAGAACTCGAAGATATTTCATTCCTTTTTGAAACACAAGGGAATTATTGATGTTCAAATAACCAGCAACAAACGAAGGAACAGCAAAATAGCAGGAGGCCTGGAGATACCCTGCACATTAACTTGTTCCTCTACAAATAAAGAACTTATTGACCGTTTACAGCAGCTTTTTTAGGTACTAAAAACAAAGTAAAAGGAAAAGGTGTCTAAAGCCTGGTACATGCTATCGCTGACTCATTTGGCAACGCTGATTGGTCAGTTAAACCAGGGAGCACGTGATAATAAACATCCAGAGGCCAGGTTCAGATCCAGGGAGCCTCTTTTCCATATACAGTAATGGGACTAACAGAAAAAAAAACCAGAAAGGCAGGTACTGTACATTCCTTTATCATATTTGTCAGCCCTCTGAGAGGCCCACTAAGTCATCAGTGTCGAGTTGGTATCAGAAATTATGTCATCATAATGCATGAAGGTATTTGTCTAACCTTAAGTTCTATTCCAGGAAAACTGTCTATGTTGAGCACATCATTGAAACAACATCCTATGAAATATTGTACTTATAGTGGTTCTTAATCTTCAATAGAAATTTTTTCCATCTACCTGTATGGTGGCTATTTATTATACTCATCAATTCTAGTTGTTAGATCATAATCATTATTTTATATTTAAAAAACCAGAGCCTTGCAGATGACAAAGTTCCAGATGCATGATACATGACCTATCAGAAAATAATTGAAAACCACCAAATTGAAACTTGTATTGTGGTATCTTGAACAAATTTCCTTGAGGATTAAATATTGTACGCTTAAATACACATACATTTAATCATCAATTAAAATTTACAAAGAAAAACTAAGATACAACATCTTAATAATTACGTTAGAAATTGGGATCAATGGTTTGTCAGTGGAGAAAATGGCATCTGGTTGAACGCATTCTGCACATGGTATCGTGACGTAACACTGTAGTACTCTACGACACCACTGATGGTACTTTACAGTTTGCATATTACAGTATAAGTACAGCACTCTGGGTAGTCTATAAACCACAGATACTGTGCTATCTACTGTGCTTGTACATTGACAATAAATGACAATAAAAACAATGTTTTGACTCCAGGCCAAACCTACAGACACTTGGATATTGATTTTTCAGACATGTCAAGCTCTGAAGGCTGATAATATTTGTTTTGTATCAGTTAACAATCAACAGCAATGTCATGATGCTTAACTGTACATAAAATACTGTGTATACACAGACACCGAAACTAGAATTCTGTTGACATTGGTACACTTTATGCTGTAAACTTCATGTAAAAACAAAAAACTCCATGTTTTAACGTAGAATACACTATGTATTACAGTATTTTAAGTGTTGCATATGTTTATAAACAAACCAACATTAAATCAATACAAAGTTAAAACTTAATTAAGCAGGTATGAATCAATATAAGCAAGTGGGTCAGTTGTGGATCCAGAAATTCAAATAGAGAGAGGGGGGATCAGAGAGGGACTTTACAGATGGAAGGTCCAGATCACCTTAGCCCCACCATGGTTGAGACAAACAGACACTTATAGCAAGGCCAAATAAAAAAAATTAATAGTTTCTCGTCCCCTCGCGCATCCTTTTACTCTGCCTCACCAAACTTTTTTTTTTCCCTTTTATTTTACGAAATGTATGAAAATCTGGCTAACTCACATCATTAAAATTCATAATTTGATTGTTCGTTGTTGGGGACATATGGTATGAATCATGTCTAGTGCTTCATTTATTTGCTTTCAATGTGTCTACCTGGTAAAAGTGAGAAAGTAGTAGCTCTTTCCCATTGGAAAAAATTTTGGATTTGCTATCTTGGGTTAAAAAAAAAAAGGAAAAAATAGTGCTCTCATTCTCCTTTTTTTTTCAAAATATTAGGATGAGAAACTACTTTTTTTTTTTTTAAACTTGACCTAATTATTAAAGTTCAGATTGATAAAAGTTGACAAGCAAGAAAATTAGACATGCAGATGATCATATTAAATTTTCCCCGGTTGTATGGTACATTCAACATGAGGGGTTCAGAAGGAAATATCAGTCTTATTATTCTTAAATATTGAGGTGAAGGAGGGAGAAACAGTCTCTATAATATTTTATCATTAAAAAAACACTTTTATTAAACTAGGAAGTTGGTAATACCAAATTACCAATGCCCTAATAGAAGGGTACACTACAAGGTAAGGTCAGTGGCAGCACTGGGAACGGGGAAGGGTCAGAAAGGGCTCAAAGTCCCCAGCCATGACTCATTCATAAGACCAAAAAGTATAAAAACTTATTCTTTTAAAATAGACCTGTTTTAGAGCTGTAGTTTATATTGGTACAGTAGTTAATTACAATGTGTAACTAATACTGCACAGGTGTGGATCTAGAAAAAATAAAATAGGTAGGTAGGGGCCATGTGACTATCCTACTGTATGTGTCTGTGTGTGTGTTCGCAATCGTATTTTGGTACAAAATGTTTTTATATCAGTATATAACACTTGAAATTTAAATGTAAATTTGTAATGTCAATGTACAGTACCCTCAGGATTACGATCTTCATTTAAAGAACTGATAAAATATTGATGCACCTTTAGCTTATCCAAGTCCCTGGGTCATGGCATACGATTGCAAGTCAAAATCTAGGCCCCATACTCCAGAGGCTGAAAACATCTAGGGCCTAGTTTAAACAACCAGCAAATTTAAATTGTATTATCTAAATTTAAACAAGCATCAGCTTCGTGTTTAAATTGAACAGAAAATGATAAACTATACTCCAGGATTTACCTCTCGTCAAATGCACGACCGCTAACACCCACGCCATTGTATTTGTTTTACAACAACATAGAGAGAAAAAATAGATTTTGTCTATGCATTCAACACATTGTGTAGTGTCATGTGAGATGCATGTGGTCCACCTTTTTGATTATAATTAGGCCTAGTGAGTGTCTTCGGTATGAGAGTTTGCCCTAATGCACATGAAATACGTAGGCTGGTCTGCCGATTTCGCATTAGCTGTACCTTTAAGTCTAACGTTTGCTTTGCTTCTTTCCTTGTTAATATTAGCAGGTTTTTCACGATAAAAAATTTTAATTTTAAGGTTTGATTTTTTTCAAGATTGCGAAATAACTGAAATCACAAAATAAAGATCCCGTTTTACATGTCCCATTATTTCGTATTCATGGATAAAAAACTTTGTTAGGCCAGAGCCATTGGGAAATTAAGACAAATACTGCCGGAGTCAGCTGGAGTTAGCGAATGTTGTAACAGTCTTTAAATTATGAATTATACAATTATACATAGGCCTATATTAATACACTACTAAGATAGGCTTTTCTTTTTCAGTCTTGATTTCAGAGGTCAAAAACATTTTTCAGTTTTTTTTCAATCATTATAGTGATTTAGACTAGTTTTTTAAGAACATTTTGCTGGAAAATTTTTTTGGATACGATGCCCCGTTTATGGAGTTATGATTTTTTAAATAACATGATGTCAGAAAATCAGACCAAAAGCTTATCCTATTTCTGTTGGTTACGCACCGCTGATTCGCAATGTTTGTCATCACTTCAAGATGTCTACCGATTCGTGAAAAAGGCCTATACTGGAAATGCTCAAACGGTAGTTACACTTCATGTGGTTTCTCTATCATGTCGCGAGAACGGCAACTGACATACTGGAAACGGAAGACCTGGATGACATTTCAAATTTTTGCATATAATCTATAGCCCCTCATTTTCGCGATAAAACGACAATCATGAAAAATAAGGGCACGTGAAAAGTAATTTGTATGTATGGATGGGTGCAGCATTTACAATACTGTACAACAATTTTACTTTACTTACAAGAACTTTAGTGAATCTTGCATCAAGATCAGTTTTGGCAGGCATTGGTTCTTGCAGGTGGACATTATGTGGCCGCCTTCTGCCTGGTTTATCAACGGTGCTAGGCTCGTTACCCATGATGCCTCTTTGTCTGCACAGGTATGAGAAGTCCTCCAATCTCCAATCTGGCTGTATTCAGCCTGTGGCAGCGAGCTGCTGCTCCTCCTGCTGGCAAATTTTATAATAAAGTTCCTTAGTTTTTATTTAAAAACACATTGAAAACAAATATTCGATACAAATCCGCTAGATACAATATGTTCAGATTGAACAGTAAAATCCATTTATTTGTGTATTAACGAAGATCACTTCCTTTCAAAACTGTGCTAGGCCTACAGTAGTTTCAAACAGATGCTCATACTGTGTGCATCTACTAGGCCTAGGGCGTGATACCAGTGGTGGTTATCATAAATCCTATTTCCAACTTACATACCGAATATATCCTCTTTCAGTGTTATTTAATTCAGCATACACATGTCATGACTCGTAGAGGCCCTAGTACGAGAACTTGTACACAACAACACAATATCAATAGCAAACAACGTGGTTTACATAGGTCTAGGCATATACTATAAACAACATTCAGCAAGTGCAGATCAGACATAAAGATTAGGCCTATTTATCAGATATGCTCACACCAAACACACTTGACACGATTGTTTATCTCTCTCACGGTTGTTGGTAGATTTTAATCAATATGAGGGCGCTAAAGAGATTTCTGTAATATGGCTCTGTTCTGTTGGCAGAAATAGTGATCTCTACTATGCTATGTAAAATGAAAACCAGTCCCCGTGATAATTTTTCGTGGACCAAATTTTCTCTACTCATAAAGGCTATACATTAAAATTTTACTGGGATGAACCTCCAAAAAATAAGGGCGGAAAACATTTTTTTTTGGCCATTTTCAAAATGGCAGCCAAAATTCAGATATTGGCTCATAATAGTTTTACTTTCAATTAAAAGGGCAAATCTGGTGTCTACGTATATTGGGGACCCTAAATTCAATGAGAAACGTTTCATAAACTTAGAATGGCAGCCATTTTGAAATTCAAGATGGCCGCCGTAAAAAAAGGGCAAATATTTAAAATTTCAGTATAATTCCACACCTCCTCATGAAAAATGGTAAATTTGGGTCTAATCGTTTGTTCTCTCTGAGTCCAATAAACATAGTTTCAAAAACCTAGGATGGCAGCCATTTTAAAATTCAAGATGGATTCAAAAGCCGTCGAAAATCGAATAATTTGGTATGTAATACACTAATTTACATATAGCCTAAATAGTTATCTGGTTTTTTATTCTGCTTCCAAGACTTTGCATTTCAAGCGCATAGAGAGTATTGTAATATGCGCTTAATAAATATACAGCCATTACAGTAATTGAAAATAATATAAGAGTCTAAACAAAATGGGATATTAATTAATTAATTAAGACATAGTTCGTGATGGAGACCAAATAACTTAGAAAATTGTAACTAATTCTATTTAGTATATATAGCCTATCTGATAGGCATATTTAATAAATTTTTGCCGGTCGTCATATTTCGCCAAAATATCAGGAGCCACTAAGTAAGGGTCAATATGGACTAGCTTGCCATCGAGGTGCTCCCTCAGCCTATCGTCAAGGGTTAAAGAACTGCTCAAAAACAGTAAATTATTAGGCCCCATAAAAAAGTTATTAGTTTATCACCCTATCAAAGAATAAAAACTGATGAGGGAGGGAGGGTTTTTTTTTTTTTTTTTTTTTTGTGCTAACCCCGTCCCCATTTCACACAAAGTAAATCAAAGGTTAGAGACATATATAAAAAGTCATAAGAATGGAGTCAAATTTATATTTTAAAAATAGGTTTTTGTTGTGCCAGTAAACATATTTGCAAGAAATCCTAAGCTTTTCAAGTGAAAAAAGATAGAAAAAGTACCGTTTGAAATAAAAATATATGTTGATTGGAGAAAAAAAAAAAAAATCAGATTTTCCCCAAAAGTGATGAGGGAACGGGTGATAAATTAATAATAATTTTTTTTTATGGGGCCTTACAGTATATATAATATGAAATTGGTTTTAAAGTAGTAAAATCATAAAAAATATGTTACTGTACATGAAATTCAACTGCTAAAAAGAGTAAATTAAATTAAACTACAGTAGGCCGCTACGATATTATACACAGAAACGGGCATTAGACACAGAATTTGGCTTCTCAATTCTCAAGCCGCAAACAAAAACAGAGCCACATAGGGCCTATATAAAGAGTTGCGACATTCCGTTGATTGGTTCGCGAAAGTCACGTGGTACACACCGTCCACTTTGTGTCATAATCTTCTCGATGAACACATGCAAAGTACAGTATATGAGTTACGTACATTGCATATTAATTTCACACACTTAATTGGGTCAAATATACTAGAAATACAAGAGAGCACTCGCATAGTAAAAATGAGGCGGAAATTGGGCCTGACGTATGCGGCGCCTTCTTTTTTATAATGCAAGTTTCCTATATTTCTTTTTATAATGCAAGTTTCCTATATTTCGGGCCTGACGTGCGCCCTTCTATTGCAATGCTACGTACAAGGGCCACATTTATCAAACTAGAATTCAGCTTAAATTTGTCTTAAGTCCATTTTTTTTTTGCTTAAGTCAAATTTCGACTGTGCACAAATCAAATATCTTGTTCATTCCCCCAGTAAACGGAAAGCTGAATATTCATAGATTCTTCTCATTATAGTATATAAATTGATGAAAAAAATCACCATCAAAACACTAATTTCAATATCAATGAACAATCCTGTCTAGGCATTATGCCCGCAAAAATGCGAAGCTTTGGTATAGCCTTCCGCCACCACTGTCAGAGGTCTGAAGGCCCTGAAAAACAATATTTTGTGAGGGTGATCCATCCAGCCTGAGCTGATCAATTGGGACCCTCAGTACATACAATTAGAACATAACGTCGCTCACATCACGAACTAACACAATCAAAGTAGATTGTGTTAGTTCGTGAAATCACAGTAGCGCGTCAAAACGAGCGCGTATTGGTTGTCAAGCAATTTTGTATTCTTTACCACACAAAAAGTCCTTAGCGACAACAGCGCGTATTTTGACGCGCTTTTTTTATTTCACGAACTAACATAGTTGAATTTAATCGTGTTAGTTCGTGATGTGAGCGACGATAAGTATAAAAATTTAACATGATCTTTAACATAAACAAATAAATTAAATTAAACCAGAATATGAATTCCCATTGGATGAAAAAAAAATCACCATCAAAACATTAATTTCAATATTAATGAACAATCCTGTCTAGGCATTATGCCCGGAAAAATGCGAGGCTTTGGTATAGGCTTCCGCCAAAAATATAGGTTCATGTGGGAACCGAACACAACCTCCAGGTTTGCTATTCATTATCCACATTCGACTAAACTGCCTTAAAAAAAAAAAAAAAAAAAAAAAAAAATTGGTACGTGTGGGAATCGAACACACAACCATCAGGTTTGCTATTCATTATCCACCATCAACTAAATTGCCTTAAAAAAAAAATTGGTTCGTGTGGGAATAGAACACACAACCTCCAGGTTTGCTATTCATTATCCACCATCAACTAAACTGCCTTAAAAAAAGATTCGTGTGGGAATCGAACACACAACCACCAGGTT
This sequence comes from Anneissia japonica, assembly GCF_011630105.1. Classification (NCBI taxonomy): domain Eukaryota; kingdom Metazoa; phylum Echinodermata; class Crinoidea; order Comatulida; family Comatulidae; genus Anneissia; species Anneissia japonica. The sequence continues at coordinate 762,053 of NW_022706987.1, forward strand.
TTACTATTCATTATCCACCATTAACTAAACTGCCTTAAAAAAAAAAAATGGTTTGTGTGAAAAAAAAAAAAAAAATGATTCGTGTGGGAATTGAACACACAACCACCAGGTTTCCCGTAACATTATTAATCTTGTTTTTTTTTTTCTAATTTGCATATGAATTTTTCAAACATTTTTGTCTATTTAAAAAAAAATGCGTAAGTTATGGAGATGGTAACAATCAAAAATCGATTAAAAATTTAATTCTACATTTATTAGACAAAAAAATAAACCCTTTTGGCCCACGACCCATTTTTGACACCATGAGCATGCGTAATAGTAACCTGTAGTGTATATATACAAAGAATTTTTTCTAGTAGTATCAGAGTTGACTAACTGGTACTTGGTGTGGTACTAGGTTTATCGCATTTATGGTTTAGGGGCCGCGGTTTACCTCCCTCCGTATAGTCATGCTGGATCAGGAGTAGTAAACTCGGCGATCGTGGGTTCGATTCTCACACGGGGCAAGTTTTTTTTTTTTAATTTTTTATTTGAAGGGCGTGGGTTCGATTCCCACATGAGCCATTTTTTTTTTTTTTTTTTTTTTTT
>NW_022706987.1:763221-763555 GCF_011630105.1 Anneissia japonica
GATGATTCGAATAAAACAAATCTATATTTGGCCAATTAGCACACTCACCGCCACGAAAAATGGAAATTTTAGAAGAAAAAAAGTTGCTTTCTTTTTATTTTTTGGCCCTATTATGTTGTTTAATACGACAAATAATACATTTAAAGTGTTAAAAATGTTGTATATCGCAGGGAAATATGCAAAGGAGCTTAAATCAAGCTTTAATTAGCAAAAATCTAATGATGGTCACCGAATGGGTATTTTATAAACCGAGAGAAAAAATGGAAAACAGATAGGAAAATTCATAACTGTGAGTGAGGGGACACAATCTTATAAATATATGCTATATTTAAGG
>NW_022706987.1:763644-777649 GCF_011630105.1 Anneissia japonica
GCTCATTTTTTTTTTTATCTAGTGATGCTAAATCAATAGAAAAACGTTGGTCCCTGAAAAAGGTCACGGGGGCCCTGATTTTCACTACAAAATAAAGAAAGAAAGGGGGAAAGAAAAAGATAAAAGGAAAAGAAATGAAAATCGTAAGGCAGGAAAGGAAAAGAATAAGAAAAAAAGACATAAGAAAGAAATGGAATGGAAAGGAAGCATAAGAAAGAAAAGGAGAGACTAATACAGAAAATGAAACATAGAAACAAAAGGAAACATAAGAAAGGGAAAAAGAAGAAAAGGAAACATAAGAAAGAATAGGAAAAAGATAAAGAAACATATGACAAAAAAGGAAAGTATAAGAAAGAGGAAGAAAGGAAAAGGAGATATCTAAAGACATCGGTATAGCTGTTGTTAAAAATTGAGAAGGTAAAGTAATAAAATGATGAGTCTTGTTACATTTTCTTCTTGTGATATGTATCTTGTTTTTTTCTCTACAGCTTGTTTGACACTGCCCAGCACCTATTTAGGTGGAAATTTTTGCGCTTTACAAATCTTTATTATTATTATTATTATTATTATTATTATTATTATTATTATTATTATTATTATTATTATTATTATTATTATTATTATTATTATTATTATTATTATTATTATTATTATTAATATTATTATTATTATTATTATTATTATTACTATTATTATTATTATTATTATTATTATTATTATTATTATTATTATTATTATTATTATTATTATTATTATAAAGAAATGGAGAAAAAAAGAAAATGATATTCAAATTTAAAGCTATTCATTGTCAAAACACTCGAAAGCGGCTGAAAGATACAGATTTTTGATTATTTACTATGGGGGAAAGAAGGAGGTACTTTTCCTTACAGCTCTTAAATATTACAAAATTTGTATCTCACTAACCGCTTTTGATTTTTTCGTCGAATATTCACATTCTTTTTTGTGTCTTAGAAAAATTATTTCTACAACATATATAACATATCTAAAAACAAAGAAATGTCCTCAAAACAAAACAGAAAACAACCTATACTGCCCCCTATGTTTCACGACCCCTGCTCTTTCTTTTGACCTGATGTTGATGCTCTGATCTTGATGATTATGATAGTCCGACCCCCGCGAGAGGAGAGCATCAACAGGATCACTGAGGGGTGCTATGAGTTTGGCCTAGGAACTTCTATGCAAGAAACGTGCGGTAGAATTAAGTCAGATACTGGTTATTGCCCGTTTATTCACCCATATTACTATCATGTCTTCTTTTATTAGAAGCGATTATGATCGTGACAAGATTCGTTCACGTGAAAAAGATCGCGACCGTGAAAGAACGAGCAGCAGCAAGCACAGCAGCAGGGACGGGCGGGACCGCGACCGAGATCGAAAAGACGAGTACAGAAAATCAGAAAAATATTCTGACAAAAGAGATCGTGACAAAAGGGACAGAGAACGTGAAAGAGACAAAGATCGTAGTAAATCACGTAGATCTAGATCACCTCATGATAGAAAAGACAGAAAACGGTAAGTCGGCCCTTAATTTAGGGCATCCTACTACTACTAGGCCTAGCTAGGCTCGCCTGCTGCCTGGGCCCTAGATAGCTTCTTCTAGGCCTAGGGGCCTAGCCCATATTTTTTATTATAGGCCTAGGCCTATAATACCTCATATAGGTCCTAGGTGTACATAGATTCTAGCAATCAATATTTGTATACTACTAGCCTAGTATGTGCAATTTACAATTTGAAAACTGCAAGAATCTGCGCAATTTGCACAAGGAAATTGTTGCACAACTTTTTAAAGTGCACAGACAATTTGCAAACTGTTCAGGGAAAGCTTGGGCACATTTTAATCGACTTGTACTTTTTCAGTGTTCTCCCCAGGGCAATAAGCTGTATGTGTATAGAGTTGTTTTTGTTTTCAATTTATATTGAAAATACAATTTATATAAAATAATTACTTTTTGCGGTTTAAATCCCTGTGTATCATCTTTCTTGTACTCCTATGTTTGTTCAATTTCTTTTAATTCTTTAGGTGTTTTTGCCTTATCGTTTACTTATTCTATTTGCGAGCTTGTCTTGTATAGTTATGTCTTCCAATATTTCATTTGTAATCCATGGTTCTGATTCAAATTTGATTCTAACATCCCTTTGCGGTGTAATTTTGTCGAGAATATGGGTAAATGTTTTAACAAAACTGTTCCAAGCATGATTATCAGTGGTTTTGCTATCATATGTACCACTCTATGGAATTTTCAAGTTGATTACAAATGCATCTTTATCATATTTCTTTAGTTCTCCTTATCCTAACAGTCCTATGACAATTCTTCTGTGGTCGAAGTTTTTTTTTCTTGTGCAGTAACCTACTTAATGATCACTGAAGCTGGTGTGTATTACATCACTCAGGGTTATTTTATCCTTGCAATTTGAGAAGATATGATCAATGGGTGACTGTGATTTAGACACATTCTATTGGGCGAGGTAATTAATTTGCTTGAATCCATTTTGTTGGAGGATCTTTTCATATTACAGTATACATAATCAGGTTTTCTTTTAAGACAGCTCACAGATTTGTGTTCCCCACAATATGGGTTTTCAGATAATATTACAAATATTTACATAGCGCCAATTCGAAACTTATCAAAAGCGCTATAAAACTACACTATTATCTTATTATTATTATTATTATTATTATTATTATTATTGTTATTATTATTATTATTATTATTATTATTATTTTTATTAATTATTATTATTATTAAGTGAGGAAATAAAGCAAGTAAACAAAATAAAATAAATAAAGTAAGCAAGCAGAGGGTAATGTACAAAGAGTCTCATCTAAATTTTCCATAAAGTTCTTGTTATCAGGAGGTTGGTAGCATGGACTACTAACATCGATTTTGAGCGTGGCAAGAGGAGTTCTATTCATGTTATTTCCATGTCGGTACGTTAAAGATCTGGTCTGTGATTGAAAGTATACACCTCATTTATGAACATGCTTAACGTCCCCGACTGTTCACTGTTGATAATCTATCTCGCCGGATCACAGAGTAGCCTGGGATATTTATCTCATTGGTTGTCCTAATCCAATGCACAAATACAATAATCACTAAGAATATTCTTCCAAAATGTTGTAGTTAGTGCATTAGGAATACCACAATACTATTCGCAGAGTAAATTAAGAAGGGATATGTCAAGGCCTAATTTTCGACAGAAGCCTACTGTCTAAGCCTAATTTTTCCGTGGAGAATATATTCCCCACACAGGCCTTACTTTACAGTCTCGTCATGTGTTACTGCACACGACATTGAATGAAGATGTTTTTTTTGCTTTATATTTAAAGAAATAAAGTGGAAGAGGAAGATGAACAGGAAGAAGTAAAAACAGTGAAAAAGGAACCGCTTTCACTTGAAGAAGTATTAGCAAGAAAGGCGGCTGAACAAGCAGCATTGTCAAAGGTATGTGAAAGTGCCAGCTAATTATATATATGGTTCTAAATAGAGTAACATTCAAATTTGTTTCATGAAAGAAGGTGGGGGTGTAGCAGGATAAATATTTCCCTCTGCAATCTACAATATTTAGGTCAGATTACAATGATTTAATTTTACCAGTTTGCAAAGTGTACTTATAACATACTGTACAGCGAGTGGTTAAGTTGCTTGCCTTTTAATCCCAGGGTCCTGGGTTCAATTCCTGTTACAGTAGCACTTCCTCTGAAGTCAAGTCCATTTCCAAAACCTCATAAATAAACTTCACATTATTTCTTATATTTCGTTACTGATTTCACGAAGAGACACAAACTTCAATTTAGACAAAAACGTATATTATTAAAGATAAAGCATTAAACAATCCAAATGCTCAATTTATTTTTCTTGTCGTAACTTCAATTAACCTGTTAATTAGCATGAAAAGTTTGTGTCCTTGAAAACGATCACTTTATGCACTGTACGCGCTCCGTCAGACACAAACTCACTACTTTTGTTGCAACTATCATGGGAAACTGTAATTGAATTATACAATTTAAAAAAAAAATAAACAGCACCTCAAAACAATCACTCAAAAGTTTACAATAAAAAACATATTGTAAAAGTGTTTGAAATGGGCAATAAAAATGATTAAATGACAGATAAATAACAGTATTTCACTACACCTGGTGATCTGTAATCACTTGTCTTTAGATAAACATTGGTCTACATTCTTAATGAACTACCCAAAGTCGTATAATAAGTTTGATTCTATTGTATGTTTGCAGCCAAAATTTCTATCAAAGGAGGAGCGAGCCAAGCAAGCTTTAGAAAGACGTCAGCAGCAAGTAGATGAGCAACGAAAGAAGCAAGAAGAAGAAAGAAATAAACAGTTATCATTCTTAAAAGAAGCTAAGATTTCTTTAGGCAGGTTTTCCTATCTATTTTATACAACCATCCATTCCATGCCCATATATAGTCATGATGTGTCTATAGATGGTCATGGTGTGATGTCATCAGCCCTCCCATCCCCATCTATCCCTCCATCCATCGAATAACCATAAGTATTATTCGTCGATCACCTAACCCATCCTTTCAACCACCCAAATAACTGTCCAAGGTTGATGGGGATGCAGTCATCTGCTACTGTTAAGGCCCTGTCCAGACTATCAAATTTGTATATGACAAAAACATGTGACAAGCCTAAATATTGTCATGACGACATTAAATCATGACCATATATAGACACATCATGACTATATATGGGCATGTAACAGTTTTTTGTCAAAGAAAATTTGATAGTGTAGACAAAGCTTAAGGCTCATCAGATTAAACTGCATTAGACATCTATTATATAATTAGCAATTAGAATAGTTGCATGTATTACATAGCCTATGTAAATACGAGTACGTGATTGGTTGAAAATGCCATCACGTGACTAGCGCTACGAGGATCGAAAACGTTATATTTCCCCGTAGGGAAATATAACTTTGAAAAGTGACCGGTCTCTGACGTCACCGGATTACACCCGCATTACGCCCGTAGTGAATTGCTAGTCGAGCGCACGATCGATCGCTCATGAATTGTGAATGTGGAAAGCCTAGCGCTTCGAAAATGGCGACTTCAAATAAGTTTAAATCTCTCAAAGAAGACGAATTGGATAGAATTATTGACGAAAAGGGTTCTCGGTGTACAAAATTTGTTGTGAATTCATCCGTTAATGTAGGCCCACTCAGTGAATATTGTAAGGCCAAGAAATCATCAAATTAGGTCTAGGCCTAGGCCTACTTTTGCATATTGAAAATTTCACAACGGAGCTCAACGCGTTATGTTTTTCGGTCTTTCTACGCTTAGGTAAGGAGAGCAAACGGTGAATTTTAGGCTAAACGATCTATATCTAAAATAACAGATATTACCTTTTCTATCGGTGTAATATTAACATTTGATATCCCCGAGGGAATTATATTTTTTTCTCAGGACTATATTTTCCTTCGAAAAAAATATAATTCCCTCGGGGATATCAAATGTTATATTACACCTCTAAGCAGGCAATATCTGTATAATAATACACAAGTGGAAATTTATTATGTTAAGGTTCAATTCAATTCAAAATAAATTTATTCCAAATCTTTTCAAAGCATAGATTAAACAGTGTAGATATAAAAATGGAAATGGAAATGGCAACCACAAACAAGCAGAGCTTTACACTTGTGGCACCCGAAAAAAAGTAATTAAGATACTATTTCAAATTGACAATGTAAGTAAAGGTATAAATTTTAATTAAAGCACATTCATATCATAGATCAAGATAATAATAATAATAATAATAATAATAATAATAATAATAATAATAATAATAATAATAACAATATTAATAAAAACAAAGAAAAAAAATATAAGGATAACAAAAAGAAAAATAAAATTGAAATAAAAATAAAGGTTAATGAAAGAAAAAAATAATTGTTTTAATACATTAATGTAACCGAAGTATAATAAATTTCCCCTAGTGTATGTAAGCATTCTTCTAATTGCTTTATAAGTCAATTTCCGTTTTTTAATGTTAGTTGTAGTATCAAACTGATTGTAGTCAGTGGTTGCTATAGTGATATGATCAGTATATCTGTGTGCATGTTACATTTAGCTGTGCGTGTGGATTGTTGCGCTAGCCAGCAGTGCAGTTGAGATGGTATGATTTCATATAGAGTACTATATATTGGAAATTTAATCATAGTAGTAGACACAGTTTTATAGGGACAACTGAATAATTGGAAAATCACAAGTCCACTTAAGAAAATAAACTATTTTGCAGAGGATCCAAATGAGAAAGAGAGAAGAGAAAGAAGAGAGAGACGGGAACGCGAACGAATGGAAAGACCCGATGATAAAGATGAAGTAAAGGACAGCCGAGAAAGAGAGAAGGAGTTATCAGCGATCAAGGTATGACTTAATTGTTGGAAAGGATTACATTTAAACCTTATGGTTTAATTAAATGATTGTTTTTTACAGATTGTCATATTTTTAATTTTAAAGTTGTTTTATACTTGATTTTATTTGAGCTGTCCATCTTTAACTTTACCAAAATAAGTCCTTCCCTTAATCTTTGATAATGACCATATACTAGAACTATTCATTTTTGGTTTGCCACCAGAATCGGTATCTAGGTGTTGTGAAAAAGAAGCGGCGTGTTCGCCATTTAAATGATCGGAAGTTTGTGTTTGATTGGAATGCCGAAGAAGACACCTCAGTAGACCATAATCCACTGTAAGTAACATGGTTTTTCTGTCCTAAAAATGTATCATTAAAAATTATGATATTTGAGATAAAAATGACTATGGTGATAATGACTAATGATAAATTAATAATAAAGTGTTATATCCCTTTCCCCTCAGTTTTCAATAGCCAAAAATCTACACCTTATTGAACTGTTTTTTTTTTTTAGTTTTTTTTCGTCAAACACCCTGTCAGTGTACAATCATTTGTACAATATATCCATCATTTTTTTTTTCTCTTGAGCTTGGCTTTAATTAAACCATTTAAAGTTAAATTTTTAACAATATCAAGTCTATGATCTGATAAATAATAAGTGTTCTTTAATAAATTCACTTTTTGACAGATACAAAGAGAAACATCAGATCCAGTTATTCGGTAGAGGACACATCGCTGGTATTGACATCAAAATACAAAAGAAAGAACAGACGGCATTTTATAAAGATCTACTCAGTGAGAGAAGAACTAAACAGGAGAAAGACAGAGAAATGTATGTTGCAAGTGATAATAGCAAATCTGATGTTTTTTCTTTATTTTAAAACCTTTGATTATTGAATTGTACATTATAGTACTAATGTAAAGGTGGGCATGCACTTCATCATACAACAAATCCTACTCTGCCCTCGTGTGAGCGTCAGACGGTGCAACACTGTCTGCTGATGACCATCAGCGCATTGAGCACTGGCCTAAGAGATGTAAAGTTTCTTGAATCTTAAATGTTAATTGTTTTTAACTGCTGTTGTTTTCTTAGATTATAACATGTCGCTATCTGTGATATTTCATGTAGATATACTATAAGCTTTTTACTTTTCTGGGAATGACCAATTGGTCAATGTAGGCTGCAGATTCAGAATATGTGGCAAAGATAAGCCAAACCAGTCACTCGTCGCAAAAATCGATTTTGAGTTATTAAGACAGTGTTAGATAGTAAAATAATAGCTATAAAATGGTAAAAAAATCTTTCAAATCGGACATTTCCTTATGAAGTTACAAGCGTTTAAACATACAGCTGTTTAAAGAACAGTATATGAGAAATGAGCCTTCAAAGTTTATGATTTCAAGCATTACTCATGCAGAAACTATCATCAAATCCTTAAAAAGTGTTGTTTTAACATTGAAAACATGGGGAAAATAACAGCATAGAATGATGTATAGATATGTAAAGATTAGTTTAGTGCAATAAAATAGATTTTTAAAAATTTGACATTCCAGCACGTTTTGGCCATTTTCTCTGAAACACGATTTGCGACGAGTGACTGGTTTGGCTTGTCTTTGCCACATATTACTTTTGAGTGTTGTAGCTCGTTTTATTTCCCTAGTAGCTAAGACCACAGTTTCTTTACTGCACTTTCTCTATTGGTATTTTTGTCATAAATATCCTGAATCTTTATACCAACCCTCCACTCAGCCCCAAACCTGGTATGTCAATGACAGCAAATTGTAGAATGGAAATAATGAATTATTTAAAATAGCCAGCTAGGTTAATTTTATAATTATGTATTTATATAATCTCAAAATTTAATTGCTTTTTTTTTTCTTGATTTAAAAAAAGTAAATTGTAGAAATTATTGCATATAATAATTATATTTATTTTTTTTAAATTAAAGTCATAAAGGCTATTTTTAATTACTTAATTTCTTCTTATTTTCATTCTGTCAATTGTTTATAGTGAAAGGTTGAAATCAGTGCGCAAGAAGGAAGACAAACGCCGCCATGATGACAGACATTGGAGTCACAAATCTTTGGAACAGATGATGGAGAGAGACTGGCGTATCTTCCGTGAGGATTACAACATCTCTTCCAAGGGTGGTCGTATTCCTAATCCTATCCGCAACTGGAAGGAATCCAGTTTGCCAGATCACATTATGGAAGTTATAGATGGTCTTAACTACAAGGTAACTAATTACTCTGAGGTGTTTTTATTGTTATTTTTACTATCTCGCCTATTGAAAACAATATTATTATTATTTAGGCCAACAAGACTTTGTGTTGTTTGAAGGTTTACATGGTGTTGGCTATGGTAAGCTGTGGATAGTAGATCTGAAAACAAGTAAAGTGGTTAGCAATAAGCAAGGTGTGACTGTTCTTCTGCAGTGTAAGGGACTAAGCCAGGCAGCCTCATAATTCACAGGTCGCCATCCCATGCAAGTGAAATGTGAAAACAAACATTACATGTAAACAAATAAACTGTATGTGGAAGATGGTTTAAATAATGATAGGCCTATATCACTCGTGACGAATCCAATATCTTGTGAAACTATGCTATGCTTGTAGATCTCAGTTACTTCCCTTGTGCATCTAGAGTACCAAGTGGATGCTGGAGCGATTAGCTTAAAATCTTTCTAATAAATTTGATGACTTTCCTTGTACGAATGTAGAATGATGGATGACTTTTGGTATTCACCTCGTCTTCCATGACCATTATGTTTTTTGAGTCTGGTGTTACGATATCTACCACATTCACATGGGATCATGTATACCCATGGACAGTTATTGTACGATGGTTTATCCTTATGTATGTGTATATCCCCTGTAAAATTTTATCTTGGCCGAGTTCACAATGCGCTGGATTCGATGTGAGGTGGGCCTATTTAAGTCAAGGCTACCATCTTCAGTTCTGGTTGAACTGGTCTGTTGGTTGGTGGGTTGGCGTTAAGTGGTGGTATCTGTTCAGGGCAAGAGTAAATCTGAAGTGTTGTAGTTCTTGTTCCAGGCTTGATTTGTCACTGATTGAGTGAGCTCTTCTAATAAGAAGGTTGCAGACCTATTGCTTGGATTGCAGGGTGGTGAAGTGACTGTTGGTTGAGATATTGATCAGTGTGCGTAGGTTTGCAATATACGTTGTTTGACAGCAAGTTGTTTCCTTGTAACATGTAATGGAATAGATCTATTTGATTCAGTTTCCATGGTAAAGGCGATGTGTCATCAAAATAATGATATATATTTGTCAGTGGTATGCTATGATTCATGTATTTTTCATGTATTTTGTAGGAGCCTACCCCTATCCAGCGTCAAGCAATTCCTATTGGCTTGCAGAATCGTGATGTAATAGGTGTTGCCGAGACTGGGAGTGGTAAAACAGCTGCTTTTCTTATCCCTCTTCTTGTATGGATTACAACACTACCAAAACTCCAAAGGTACCAATCTTTATTTTTCCCCATTTTCTTCCATATCAATATTAATTTAATTATCATATTTGATTGATTTTTTTAAAAAATATTTTTGCTCTATCAATACAAAATACAAATTCAAACAAATGTCCAAAGGAAGAATAGAAATGAAAGCAACACTATATGTTATTAGCTTGGAAGCTGGTTTCCATAATGACCCTAATGGATATTTTATATATAACATATGAAAAAAAAAATTAATAATTTAAATCTAAACAAAACCAAGAAACCCAGATTACTGATGACATCTGATATAATCCTCTGAATCATATAGCCCTATCCACACTATCAATTTTTCTTTGACCAAAAACTGTTGTATGGCCATATATAGTCATAATGTGTCTATATAGGGTCATGATGTGATGTCATCATGACCATATTTAGGAATGTCACATGTTTTTGTCAAATAAAATTTGATAGTCTGGATAGAGAGCTTCCCATTTTTCCCATATCAGTATATTTAATTGTCATATTTGATTTGATTATTTTTTTTATATTTTTGCTCTATCAATGCAAAATACATATTCAAACACATCCAAAGGAAGAATAGAATGTTTTATGGCCATATATAGTCATAACATGTCTTTTTATGGTCATGATGTGATTTCATCAGGACCATATTTATGTCTCATGTTTTTGTCAAATAAAATTTGATAGCCCGGACAGGGCTTAACAATATATTGTCAAAGGAGGTCTTACTATTCTTGGAAAAGGTAATTGTAAAGTATATTTCACAGAGAGGAAGATATGGACCAAGGCCCATACGCCATAATTCTTGCGCCAACCAGAGAGTTGGCTCAGCAGATAGAGGAAGAAACCCTTAAGTTTGGCAAACCACTAGGCATACGCACCGTGTCCATTATTGGTGGTATCTCCCGTGAAGATCAGGGCTTCAAGCTACGGCAAGGCGTAGAGATAGTTATTGCAACCCCTGGTCGTCTTATTGATGTCTTGGAGAATCGCTACCTTGTTTTGGTTCAGTGCACCTATGTGGTACTTGATGAAGTAAGCTTATCATTTAATGACGCATTCATATTCTTAAGCTAGATTTTTGTCTGTCGTAACTCAAATGAAAAATGTTCAATCAAACTTTAGTCTGGTTTCCATAAAATTGCTACAGGCTTTCACCGACTGCTTTCAGTGATACTGATTGTTCGGTTAAGTAATTTGGTCTGAAACCATTATCCATTTAATTAAACCAATAAATATCCTAGAAACTAACCAGCAAATATCATTTTATTGTGATGATAATTGTATTAATTTTTTAAATTTTATCTATTAGGCAGATCGTATGATTGATATGGGTTTTGAACCAGATGTGCAGAAGATCCTTGAGTACCTGCCAGTGAGTAATCAGAAGCCTGATACAGAAGAGGCAGCAGATGCAGAAAAGATCATGGCAAACTATGGCAGCAAGCAAAAGTTCAGACAAGTAAGCATTTGTGCATTAAATTTTATTAACCACAACACATCACGTTAACAATAAGTGTCACAATTATTACTCTAGCATAAAATTAACTATTAATGCCCATACCATTAATAAATTAAACATCGATCTCCAATAATATAATATGTGTCCTATATATCAATGTATACTTTAGGAATAATGATGTTACCATTATTTTGTTAATCATATTATTCACCATACGATAATTAACTAGCCGCACTCATCAATAACTAAATACACATCACTCACCAATAATACATAACATGTGACAAAGACAAGCCAAACCACTAGTCGCAAATCCTGTTTCAGAGATAATTGCCAAAACATTTTAGAATGTCAAAATTTTTGGAATTTATTTTATTGCACTAAACTAACCTTTATATATCTATACATCATGCTATATTCTGTTATTTTCCCCATTTTCAATTTTAAAACAACAATTTTTAACAATTTGGTGATGGTCTCTGCCTGAGAAATGCTCAAAATCATAAACTTTAAAGGCTGATTTCTCAAATGCAAGATGGTCATAAGAAGATGGTGCGCAGCGTAAAAAGAGCATTTCCGGTTCCCTTTGTATTGTATTTAATTTTGCATGTTTTAATGTGTATATTTTTATCGCTCTATGAAACTAATATTGTTTAATTAATTGTTAATGACTTGAGATATGCTCATTGCTATTTCCATATTGGACAATAAAATTAAATCTGAATCTGCTGAAACTCTGGCATGTTATGCTCTTTTGGGGTAACAAGATCCATTAGTGATGATGGTGACAGTTTTCGTTTATAAATTATGTAATCATGTCTCTTTGACATATTATATTAAATAATTGCTTAAATATATTAATGTAAATATACTTATTTGGCTTCCATAGACTGTGATGTTCACCGCTACTATGCCGACGGCAGTTGAAAGGGTAGCAAGATCCTACCTCAGACGACCAGCGATTGTTTACATTGGATCCGCTGGAAAACCAACTGAAAACGTTGAACAGATAGTATACATGGTTGATAATAAGCAGAAACGGTAAGTTACAATATATATACATGTGTAAAATCTGTAGGGCCATAATCATTATTCATTGTGAGCAATTTCATTTCGAAGTCCAAATTAATATTATGAATCTAATTAGCCCCAAAGGAGCGAAATTCAACTGATCTACTATACTTCTCTTTTGTTATTTTAGTCACAAGTTGGTGGAGATTCTGGAACGTGGAACAGAACCACCTATTATCATTTTTGTCAACCAGAAGAAGGGCTGTGATGTTCTAGCCAGGTCACTCGAGAAAATGGCTGTGAGTTAAAACAACATTTTTTTCTCCTATAATTGTTTATTTTTTTGTTTTATTGTTTTTTACCACACACATAAAATATAAATTAATAAACGATAAATAGTACAATTGAAATTCCATTTTATAAACAAAAAGAAAAAAAGAAAAATACGGTACAGTAGGAGGTCAAAATAAGTTTGTATACAAACTTTAAGACATGACCACCAATAATAAATAATAAATAATAATATAATAGATAAATAATAATAAATAATAAGAATAATAAAAATAATAATAGTAATAATAATAATAATAATAATAATAATAATAACAGCAATAATAATAATACTAACAAAATTATATATATATATATATATTATATATATTTTTTATAATTTACATTTTTATTTTATTTATCTTATATTTCTTTTAAGCTTTTCAATTATAACTACTTTACTACTACCGTACTATTGTAAGTGGCATACCACACGGCAGCTTTCAGGGGCCTCTCCTTTTTGTTTTTACATATTAACGATTTACCAGGATGTGTTAATTCAGAGGTTTTCCTTTTGGCTGATGATACCAAACTATGTCAAGATGTATACAGATTTAGGGATCATTTACATTGTAAAACAATCTTGAGAATCTGATAAAATGGTCATCAACTTGGTTATTTGAATTTAATTCTCAGTTTTGCCGTTAGAAAGGAGAAAAGTTAGACGTTTTTTTTTATTACTATATAAGGTTTTTGTTAGACCCCCATCAGGAGTATAGTGTCTCAGTCTGGTGCCCGCATTTAGAGAAACACATCAAACTGATCTAGAATGTGCAACATAGAGTTACTAGACTTGTTCCTTGACTGAAGGGCTTAAGTTACTCTAATAGGCTTCGTACATTAAATCTGCCTATGAAGAAGATGTAGAGGCGATATGATTAAGACATTTAAAATTTTAAATAATTATGATAGTCATTACCCACTTTACCTGGAATCTATGTATGCGTTATATAAAATTGATTATCATTTGCCAAAGTTTTGAGTAAAAGTATTATGGCTTTTAAGTCTTCTAATGCTCATTACTCAGTTTAACATATTGCTCCAGTACGCTTGTTTTGGGATGGCATTCCTCAACTTATAATTTTTATCACTATTATTATTGTTGTTACTATTATTAAAAGTGTAATTGTTTTACAGTACAGCGCAGTTACGCTTCATGGGGGTAAGAGTCAAGAACAGCGTGAGTATGCTTTGGCAAGTTTGAAGAATGGTTCCAAAGACATCCTTGTTGCTACGGATGTTGCTGGGCGTGGTATTGATATTCAGGACGTCTCGATGGTTATCAACTTTGACATGGCCAAGTCCATTGAGAGTAAGTGTAATCC